>NW_027532842.1:5367169-5428176 GCF_008692635.1 Crocuta crocuta | reverse complement strand
CGCCGCGCCCAGAGCACCTGCCCCTCCTGTTTCTCGTGCCTTATCTTGTGCCCTGCCCTAGAATGACCTGGCAAGAAATGGCCAGCTGAATTGCTAGTGGCTTCGGGTTGTTATCTCTCAGGGCCCCTGAGAGCAGGTCCGGGACATTTTACTGGTTTGCAGCAGACAGGAAGTTTCCACGCCAGGCCTCCTTTTCCTTTGTCAACTTCTGAAAAGGCAGCTCCTCCTTTCGTGACCTTTTGTCATTCAGGGGCCACGTGGGGCTGTTTCTTGAGCCCGGAAGCTGGGGAGGAGTGCGGTCAGGTCTGTGCTGCGTCTTTGTGCCTTTTCACCCCGGTCTGGGGAGGCCGGGATGGCCTCTGTACCCCCTTGCTGGGCAAGGAAGTCGAGTAGCTCGGGCTTCGGGCCCCAGCCTTGAATTCACAGGCAGAAAGGTGCTCTGAGCGGTTCACTGAATAATTAATAAGCCACTTAGCTCTTCTGCTGCAAGTCCTTTATCTCACAGGATGGTGATGCTGACCTCATGAGGGTGTGTTCAGAAACATTAATGGCTGATGAGAAAGCATCATGCCAGGTAAAATCTGTGGGTAATCTCAACAGTGTAATGATCCAGCCAGATGAGTGCCTCTTTCTAGTATATCCAGCTCAAGTCTATTCAAGAAAAGCATGCTGAGCACAGAGAGTACCTTCTTCATCAAAGACTTGACCGCTTGGGTGATGGGCATGGAGGGGGGCACTTGTTGGGATGAGCACTGGGTGCTGTATGGAAACCAAGTGGACAATAAATTATTAAAAAGAGAAAAAAGGCTTGGCCTCAGCATGTCACAACATAGAGTCTTAAGGTTGACGGGTCACCAGTCCCCAAACTCTACAGAGAGCCACCCACTCATGACTGGAATTCTCCAGGAAAGGGGTCTTCACCACATCCAGAAGCAGCTCACCTCGTGTTTGGACAATTCCATTCCAGGATTTTGTTTTTTAAAATAGAGTTGAATTATTTTAGATCTTCACGGCTTCTTCCTCTTAGTCCTTCTGCCGTTCTAGTACTCCAGTACTGACCAGTTTTGACGGGCTGGGTGTTAGTCCGAGGGATTCTCACGCATTGTTTAATCCCCACAACAATCACATGGGGTTGGCTCTCCCTGTGACGCAGAAAAGGGAAGTGGGACAATGAAGTAAAATGATTTGCTCAAGATCTAACAGCTGGTCAACAGTGTGGTGCTATGGTCTACCTTCTTTTTCTTTTTGTAATTTATTTTTTAAGAGCGCGAACATAAGCAAAGGAGGGGCAGAGAGGAGGACAGAGGATCCAGAGCAGGCTCTGTGCAGACAGGCTGACGGCAGTGAGCCCGATGCGGGGCTCGAACTCTGGAGCTGCGAGATCACGGCCTGGGCCAAAGTCGGATGCTCACCGGACTGAGCCCCCCGGCCGCCCCCATAGCCTACCTTCTTAATCTCTGTTGCGGTTATCTGTTGCTGAGTAACATACCGCTCTAAAACACAGTGGCTTCAAACAACAACTGTTTTGTTTGCTCAGAATGTTGTGGATCAAATACCCTGTCAGGGCTCAGCTGGGTGGGTCTCCTCCTCCAACGGAGGTCTGTCATCGATTGCTGTGTGATAGAGGCGAGCACTGGACCCCGACAGCAAGCATTGCAATCAGCAAAGGCGAAAACCGTGTAACAGTTCAGGTCCGGCTTCAGAAGTTATATACCACCACCGCCACCAGATCCTATTGGTCAGAATAAGTCCACTGAAGCCTAGACTCAAGGGAAGGATAATTAAACTTGATTTCTTTATTAAAGAGTGGCAAGATCGTAGCATAAAAAAACATGTGAGATGAGAAAGATCATTGTGACCATCGGAGGAAATGCCGTCTACCCAAACCACAACTTATTTCTTCTAGAAAATACGTTTGTACGTTCCTCCAGACGACGCCTCTTCCGGAAAGTACCTGTCAAGTATTCTCCGAGACTTTGGTTTTTCAGGTGAGCCTTTTGGTTCTTGAACTGTTCCTTACCCCCCTAGCCTTCTCCCGCCACGTACCCCGGGGTTTAACGTCACATTCCGGGGTGTGCCTACGCTGGTGCAGAGCGGAGTGACCATGGCCTCCTGTCTTCTACATGCGGATGTTGAATCAAGTGGGAATTTTTGACGCCACACGGCATCACACAGGAATTCCGGCCGCTGACACTTGCAGCCCCTCACTCTTTCCCTGTGCGATTATTTTGAGGGGCCCAAGTTAAATTCCATCGTGTGGAATTTGGCCTCACACTCTCTGATTCATCGGGCCTATCTAGATCCTGATTTGGGGTTCCATGGTCTTCGCGCTCCTTCCCAGTTTTCAGTCAAACCGACGTTTGACTCTTGACTTAACGTCTTCCTTCCACATCTGCTCCCAAGTCACCGACAAGCCCCGGGGTCCATTCAGAGACGAGAAGAAAGCTGTGAGGAACACCTCTTAATAGACAGCCTCTCTGCACATTAACATGTAGTCATCGCCGCGGCTCTGCAAGCCCGGAGGGCGGATTTACCAGGCAATTGTGGGTCCACCAACTTGCCCTGCTTTGCATCCAACCCCCCTTTTCACGCTTCGTCTCGGGAGGGTCAGAGAAACCACTGCTGGCCCCTTAACCGGGTTCTGGGGCCACAACCACAACACTGGCAGCAAGAGAACCGAGGTCAGTCTCCGTTTCCTCATTGAGCCCCCGCTCCTGGGGATGACGCCCCCCCCTTCTCAAATCGTCCCGGCCCCACTCCGTGCTGGGCTCTCCTCGCCCCCCCACCGCCTTCTGCCTGTTTCCAAACACCAGCCCACCGTTCACCCGTTTACAGCCCTTCCTGTTCTCCAGACTCCCCCAGGGATCATCTCAGCGCTGCAGTCGCCAAAGGAAATCGCAGCTCCTCTTAGAACCTGATCCTCTTAGGAATCTGGGTCAGGAGACATAGAGTTAGAGGGCCAGGTGCTGCCCACTGTTTTCAAGAAATGTCGGCTTCTGCTCGCCCGGAGTATTGGTGGCCCAGCACAGCAAGCTCAAGGAAGGCAGAGTGGACCTTCCGACTGCTTAGAGTAAAGTTCAAGGGGAACGGTGTGTGCTAGTAACAGTAATATAAAGTCAACTATAATCACTGCCTTGAGGGGGGCGAAAGGGAGACATTACAAGGTTTATAGGACAAATTATTTCTCCTTGGGCAGAAAAAAAGGCTCTTGGAGTCAGTGGCATGCGGAATAAATCCTAAAAAGCAGGGAAGTTCTGCCGAGAACACAGACTCCTCTCACAGCTGCCTGTTTGCGGGACGTTCTTGAAATCAACCAGGTGGCGATGTAACAGATCCCTTTCAAGGGCTTGTACCATTTGAGCTAGTGCTTTCCATGTCCGAGGAATGAATCCAAACACAAAGCTCTTCAACGTGTTATTTAAATGATGGTGTCCTTTAACGGAACCCCAGGCCACCATCAAAAGGCTGTTTGTAAATGTAAACCCGGTATCCGCTCAGAGGCCCTCCCTTGTTCCTCAGATATCTGATGAACATGGCCTGATTCTCCGCTCCACCGTTTACGACGGTGCAAGGCTTTGCCACTAGTTGGGCAGGACGCCAAGAGCTTCCTTCTTTCCAAGTGCTTTTTCCTGGCTGGGGCTGCCTCATTCAGCTTCCACTCCCCACAAGCATGTCGTGATTTGGGGGATTTCCTGTCGTTGTGAGGGTCCGTCAAGGGGGCTCAGATTATGCAACCCAGCTCCCCCTCACCCTCAGGCACGTTCTCCCTCAGCTCCCTGCCTCAACTAACAAAGTATACCCCGCTCCCCATGCTTCTCCAGAGCTTTTTTCTCAAGAATCGCCAATTTCTCCCTAAAAGAAATTCTCCTATCAGGTGCTAATAATATACATTTCCCACTCGCATAACTGTATGAAGAATTTTTTATGACGAGAAAATGCTTATGATACCATGAGCTAATCAGGGAAAAAAAAGCAAGATACAATCTTAAAATTCTACCCAGTATAATCTCAACTGTGTAAAACAAGGTGCATCAAAGAGCACAGTGAATCGAACGGACCATGGCCATCGCTGGTGACGGTGGTCTGAGATTTTTGTTCTTCTATGTACACATTGCTGTATTTTCCAAGTGTTTAAAGATCATGAAAATATTTGGGGCCCAAGCACGTGGGAAAGTAATGTCACCTTTTGGAAAAATTGAAGTCAAGAAGCGAGGAAAAGCCGGCGCGGGACAGGAAAGGCGGGCCACCGCCCCTCCCCTGCCACAGACACTGCCCAGCCCTCCTTGCCCGTGCAGCTAACCAGCAGCCTCCACGTGAAAACTTGACTCATTATCTGACTTCTTCCCACTGCGCTGCCAGACTGGCTCTGTGACACTTGGCGCCTGGGCAGGATTTCTGGGAGCGCAGGGCGGCTGCCGGGTTGGACCAAAGGACACCTATTGCTGCAAAGTGCGGGACGCACCTGCTGGTCTCTTCCAGGGGACCCCTTCCCTCCCCAGGGGCGCTGTGCAGCGTGCCTGGGCTCCCTTATTTTTTTAATTTTATTTATTTTTTATTTATTTTTATTTATTTCTAGGAGAGAGAGAGAGAGAGAGAGAGAGCATGAGCAGGGGAGGGTCAGAGAGAGAGGGAGTCACAGACTGAAATAGGCTCCAGGCTCTGAGCTGGCAGTCAGCACAGAGCCCGACGCGGGGCTTGAACCCACGAACCGCGAGATCATGACCTAAGCGAAAGTCGGACGCTTAACCGACTAAGCCACCCAGGCGTCCCCTGGGCTCCCTTCTTTTCCAAGCCCAGCAATACTAAGGGAGTTAGCCAGGGCCAGCTCTCACCTTGTTACCTCTGCTAAACATTCGGCTACTGACTAATCCACAACCGTCATCCTGGGTGCAAACAAGGGCCCCCGTGCAGCTCCGTTTCCAGAGGAAGCGTGAGGACAGGACAGGAATGCTGGTATTTCCATCCGAACGGATTTCTCAGAATTTCCACAGACGTTCCTTGAAGCCACGCACAATCTTATGGTCTTGGATGTCTGGGAAACACAACAGCTTTCACAGCTCGTCTGAGGATAGACCGAGAGCACGTAGGTGGCTGGTGCTCCAGTCCGTTTCCCGCTTCTCTTCCTCCCTCCAACATGAAGCACCAGAAGGAGGTGTTTTCCCCGTTAATAACGTGCATGAAACTGCTGGTAGCTGGCGCCAGCAGACGCTGCTCTTGCGTGTCTTTCAATCTTTACAAGAGCTTGTGTGTCTGCCTAAGCCGAGGAGAACTTCTTCTTGCACCTGTGAAAACGAGAGTGCTCCGTCGCACCCACTGAAGGGAACTCCCCCCATTCATGGGTGAAGCGTTGGCTCCTCTCATCTTGCACGTAGATCCCCTGAGCTTGCTCTGTCCCTCCTCGTGGGCAGCAACAAGGCCCATCGAGGAGCCAGGCGAGAATTCCCGGTCCTTGCAGAGACAGAGGGAAGTGCTAGACAAGAGAGGGACCTCGGCTCCTGGGGGCATTCAGCCCCCAGGAAGGATGAGGGACGAAGGCCAGCGGAGCTGAGCGTCGGCAGGAAAGTCAACACGAAACAAGGAAGAGGGAGGGAAGAAGAGGGAGAACCTTCTGGTAGACTCCACACCAGGGCAGGACCCAGTCTCCACGTCCTTTCTGATCCTTCCCACTTAACACGTGCCAGGAGGGGACAGGTACTAGGAGCCATGTGGATGGGGACTACGTCAGCTCTCTCTGTCGGCCATCACGAAGCAGCCTCAAACTTTCTCTATCCTGACTAGAAATCGGTCTCTTGGTGTGCGAATGCAGCATCAAACAATTCCGCTAGTCTTCCTTTCCTGCCAGCCTTCCCTAAGCCTTTCCTGTATAGGAAGTCTGGAAGATTCTATCTCATCACGGGGGTGATGAGAACTGACGTATTCTCAGAGTACCGCCTGGTAGTCGTGTGGAGGTTAGATGTGGAGGACACGGAGGCCATGGGGAGGCTGGTTAGGGGCTGTTTCAGCCATCCAAGGAGGGCTGCTGTGGGTGATGTGGGCTGAGCTGGGGGCAGCAGAGGCAGTGGGAGGCGGCAAGGTGCACCGACGGACCGAGTTCTCAGCCCTCACGGTCCCGCCCCAATTAAACACTAAACGTTGCAGGGGCGCCTGGGTGGCTCCGTCGGTGAAACGTCCAACTTCGGCTCAGCTCATGATCTCACGGTCTGTGAGTTCGAGCCCCGCGTCAGGCTCTGTGCTGAGGGCTCAGAGCCTGGAGCCTGCTTCGGATTCTGCGTGTGTCTCTCTCTCTGCCCCTCCCCTGCTCACGCTCTGTCTCTATCTCCTTCAAAATAAATAAACATTTAAAAAAATTAAAACAACAACATTAAACATTGCAAAGCTGGACGTGACATCTGTGATTACCAGTTCTCTGTTTAGTCACTACTATTGAGTCAGTAATTTACTGGGCTCAAGAAAGGAAAACAAGACAAAAGGCCTATCCTCAAGCTGCGTGTAAAATCTAGAACGGAAGATTCTGCATATGACTGAATGTGACAAGTGCCTTGTAAAGTATAACATATGGGAATTCAGATCCTTCCGGGGGGGAAATGACCACAGCCTGGGAGTCTAGGAGTGGTTCCGCGGGACAGGCCCAGGTGTGTTCTGCTGGGACGCAAACCCAGGGCGGAAGCCTTTCTGGGCAAAGTGCTAACAAAAGAGATAGAAATACCACGGCGACAGGAAACAACCAAGTCTATCCAAAAGTCATGAGTGGTGGGGCGCCCGGAGTTGGTGGGGGGGACTCAGTCAGTTAAACATCTGACTCTTGGTTTCAGATGGGGGTCACGATCTTGTGGTTCATGAGTTCGAGCCCCATGTCCTGCTCTGGTGCAGATGGTATGGAGCCTGCTTGGGATATTCTCTGTCTCTCTCTCTCTCTCTCTCTCTCAATGAATAAATAAACTTTAAAAAAAGTCATGAGTGGTGGTTGAGCTGAAGGGTAAGATCCACACAAAGGACTCATTACTGGAAGAAAAAACTTGAAGGTAGATTAAGATCAGTTTAAGGAAGCTATAAATTCAAGTGAAGGAAGTAACTCGATGGGCTGAGGGTCTTTGAGCAGGAGAGTATAGGAGCTTAAGAAAGTCGTCTGCTGCAGGTGGCTGAAGGAGGCAAAGCCAGGACTTCGAGACGGTCACAGGACTGGCTCTAGATGGCTAAAGAAACTAGATTCGAGAAACCTTCTGGGTGTGGAGCCATGACTGTTATCTGGTTGAATGTGAAGAACAGAGGAAAAGAGCAGAAACTAAAGCCTGCTGAGTTTTCATGACCAGGGGGAGTGGGAGCCTGGCATTTGTTTCTGTCTAACTGAATTTCTGGTGCAGCTGGCACCCAAGGGTTGAGGTAGCTCCCAGGCACAGCTAACACTCAGGGATGGAGGGCCTGGGGTCCCTCCCTGAGCCTTCTTCTTGGAGATAAGACTCAACATAAGGGGGCGCGTGAAATTGCCAAGAAAGGATAATATAGAAGCAGAGAGGAGGGAAGGAGAAAGCCCATAGTTAAGGAGTTATAAGAAGAGAGGTTATCAAGATAGTTGGTGCTATCTTTGCCCAATTGACCTTTAACTTGCTCGGAAACCTTATGCCACCTTGACACATCGCTGGCTTGACAATGTTCCAAACGACCTTCTGGCTCACTTGTCTGGGTATTCTGTCTCTACTTCATTGGACACCATGATGCCCAAGGAATGTAATTTACTGTGACTGAGAAAGATCTTTGACAAAATTCCTGTTGTAGAATTTGGTCCATGAGCTTGTCAGTCCTCAAGTTTGTTTAAATCAGATGATAGCTCTGCATTTTTAGGCTTCCAGAACTCTGTAAATAGTATTTAGATCTTCTAGACTATGTCCAAGTCACTCAAAGATATTAGACTCTAGACTGGTATACCTTTGGGTATTTTTTGGTTTGTGATGGTGCTTTTCCTTTTGTAACTACTAACTTCTAGGGATTGTATCATGCTGTATTTATGTATATCAAGATAAATAAAAAGGTACTTACCTGGCAAGTAACCCAATCGTGTATGCGCTGTGTATAAAATACACTTACTACAGACCTCAGCCATTGCTTCCTGAATTCAGGTCTTATTCACTGGTGATGGGGTTCCATCCCAATAAACCCATCATAAATTGAAGATATCACAAGTTGAAAATGCATTTAATACACGTAACCTACGGGGCCTCAGAGCTCAGCCTAGCCTACTGTAAAGTGCTCAGACACTCACATCAGCCTCCAGTTGGGCAAAGTCATCTAACACGAAGCCTGTTGTAAAACACAGTGTTGACCACCTCACGTGATGTGTTGATGCTGCACTGAAAGTGACAAACAGCACGGTTGTGTGGGCTCAGTGTGCCGGTTGTTTCCTCTCACGATGGCTGGCAGTCCTGGTTAGGGGCTCCCAGCCACTATCCGGCGCCAGGAGAGAGGATCTTACTGCATATCCGTAGCCCAGGAAAAGACTGAAATCCAAAATTCAAGATTTGGTTTCTCCTAGATGCGTATCGCTCGTGCACCATTGTAAAGTCAAAAATCGCTAAGTTGAACCATGGAGCATCTGGAGAGGGTGTGTTAGACCCCGAGAGAAGAAACCCAGCCTCGATGATAAGTTCATGAACCATTCAGACTGTAAGGCAGGGCCGGCTTCTGGGCCTGTCACACCGCACGGGGCCCAATTGGGCCAATGTCCTGCTGCTGCGTCTTGAAATCGTTAACACACTTCGAACAGGGAGCCTGTGTTTTTATTTTGCAGATTATGCAGCCGGGACCTGCCGCAGAGCTAAACCCATGGCTCGGTAATAATGGAGAAGGCCAGTGGGGTCTCTGCTGGAAACAATCTTCGAAATGGCTCTTTAGGTCAAAGCAATGCCACATCGCAAGGAAGTGGCCCCATGGGCTTCCCGCAGCCGTTCATTGAGGCCAGCTTTGGGGGAAGGGGGCAGGGGCTCTCCAGACCGCGAGGGGGGCTCTACCTTTGAGCCCGGCGCCTGGCAACAGCTGCTCGCCCCGAGTGGATGAAGAATTTAGCTGCAAAAATCTAATTTGGGACTCCCTAATGAAGCTAATGAAGTCAGATCATTTTAATCTCTTCTTGGTCTAGCCCTATGTCTAATCCCAGAATAAATAGGTAATTGTGACTTTGTGGCATATGTGCCCTATTTTGTGATGGATGAGCCAAGCAACATCTTTCTATGATGTTTTGTTTTGTTTGTTTGTTTGTTTGTTTGTTTTTTCAAAACTTTAGGCAAGGAACTGACTTTCCTTAGCCAGATTGAATGTTTTAGATGAGGCAGAACTTCAATGCCTTTAAATAAGCCAATCACATTCCCATTTTACAATCTTTTACTGTAATACAAGCTGTGCCCAAATTGCCCCTTAGTCCCAAAAGATCTCATATGATGTTCAAATCTCTCTTGTTTAATTCATAATAAACGTTACCATACACAGAGGTCTCCTGAGCTGGGCTGAGGTTGGGAAACTGGACACCAAGCTATTTCTCTCCTTCAGCCTCGTATTCTATAAACTAGGAAAGTTTGCTAGTTTAAACGATATCAATTGTTTTCATAACACTGGGAAAACCTCAAAAACCCAGAGACTGAAGTTACCATTCTGTTTAATCCGTCCATCTTCCTGCCAATCAAGAGTCTTCTTTATGAAGTATTACCTCTGTCTTTTCAAAGAACTGAGAGAAAGTCATTCTTCCCCTTCAGAGTTTATTGATTCATTTACTGAGTCTTTTCCATACTAATCCAAATATTGGGGTATTTTCATGTTTCATCTATTCCTCTCTTCAGAGGGTTTGGTGTCTCACCCACATAAATTTCTAAGCATTATTAGAAAATACAGGCACCATTTACAAAGAGGCCAATCGGTTACCAATACTCCTACTACTGATATGAGGTCATGGTCATTGCATGCCTGCTCAGTACATCAGGCCCTGTGCTGAGCGCTCTGTTTATATTATCACTTGCTTGCTCGCAATCGCAAGAGGTAGGGACTCCTGGTGTTGGAAATGAGGAAAGCGAGGCACCTCACCCCGGGTGCCCAGCAGGCCTGCGGGGAAGGATTGGAGCCAGGAGGTGCCAGAGCTCTGGCGCCCCTCGGGTTCTTTTATGGACGAAAGATCTCTGTCCTATGGCCTCCGACTTACCCCTGGCCCAGCTAAGTACTACATGCCAGAGGCTCCGTTCATGGGGTACAGGGGTCAGTAGAACACAGACCCAATCGGAGAACATAAGACATCTTCCGAATCTCCTTACAGAGAAAGCCACCGACCATCGGGGTTTGCCTGAGTCTGAGACATGTGTCACTTGCAGTTTTAAAAGGAAAATCCTTGACATCTCAGGATGAGTTGGTCACTCTACTAACTAATGGAAGAGTAAGTGGTATCCTGTGTATTTGGAGAAGAAAATCCACGCAGCCCTGTCTGAACAAACTTGTGGCTTTTGTTTCCCTTTCTGGGTGCACCCCAGGGCCACAGAGGCTGAAGGAGCCACTTAGGCAAGCAGGGTGCTCAAGACCCACACCCTGAATATTGCGAGTCCCTAAGGACTCCTAAGAGAATATGGTTGGACTCAGGGAAAGACAAGGTCAGAGGAAGACCTTCCAGAAGCCCCGGGGATGGGAGTAAGAAGGGAACATGGATCGGAGCTGCCTGCCTGAATGGGAGTGCTCTGAGAGGAGCAGAATTTGCCCCCCTGGGGTGGGGGCGCTATTTGCCTTTTCTTTCTGGACTCCCCTCTATCAGCCTGCAATCCCCCCAGTGACACTTGACTCTTTCAAGAGCAGGCAGGAGGGACCAGCGCTGCTGTTCGGCCGCTCCAGCTCCCCCCGCCCCCATTCTCCTGCTGGTGACCCCAGCAGCACCACGAAGAGTTTTAGCCCATCCCCCCACACTCAGCTGTCTCACCTGGGGGCAGCTGGACAAATTCAATAGGGCGACAAACTGGATACTAGAGAGAGTATTTTCTCTCCAGACAGAGGCCGCCATCTCTCTCCAGAGAAGCCTTCGGATATTTAGGTGGAAACCAACATGGTGGAGAGTTTTCATGAAGACTTGCGAAGGAATCCTGAGCAACTTTTCTAGTAAGACAAAGAGCTATTTTTTTTCTTTTCTTTTTGCCATTTGTTGCTGAATAGCTCTTTGTTTACAGCCCTTTGGGCATGCATTCAGGTCTTATGACAATGCCTACGGCGGAGCCAAAATGTGAAATCAGACTCATTGTCAACCACAGATGTGCCGCCAGAGTCTGGGTGGGGCCACCCGATGAACAGTACGGCATGAGTTGAGCGTGCAACATGGGTGTCCTCAGTGCTGTTGACCCCCACATCACAATTGTCCAGATGGGGAATGTTTCCCTCAAGGTTTGAAAATCCTCAGTAGAGAAGATTCTAGAAAGAGAAGAGGAGAAAGCAGTTGAATTTGCATCACTGAACTTAGTCTGATTTCAGAGAGATGGTACTTCGCTGCCCTTGAGTCATTCGCTGAGCCAAGGACAAGTACTTGCGGTCAGACAGGTGGCACATCGCAGGGTCCCCTGGGAAACAACAGATGCCCACATCATATGAATGCTTAATCTGATTTAAGATTCATATTAGCTCGGGGTAAATGTGTCACTAAACTAATGCTTTTTTACTTCTATTTTAATTCTGAGGTTGAAATGGGAGTTGTTGGAAACAAGCATGAAATTAATTTCCCTATAATCTCTCAGTAGAAATATGACATCAGTATCATTGCTTGCACTGAAGGAGCATTTGACTCAATAAAAATTGAGTGTCAGGCGCTACATTAATCCTGTGGAAGGGTGAAAGGGTGAATCTCCAAGTAAAATAATCGTCCCATTTAATTTTTATTCCTGAGTCATCTGTGTCCATGGCTGGGCAGCAAATTTCATGCGATTAGGGGCCAAGTCCATCTCTATCTCTTGTGCTTCGCACAGTGCCCTGAGAGCATGTAGTAGGTACTCAATAAATATTTCTCAAATGAATGAACATCGTTTTAAATGAGGCAGGATCTCCACCCTTCAATTGTGGTAAAGGAAACAAATATAATTTTAAAAAATTGCATAGAAGACTACATTACTTGACGAATGGAGGTGCCCTACATCTGTTCATTTATTTAGTCAACAAATACTACTAGAAGCTACGAAGAACAAGGCACTGTGGTAGATGCCGGAAATGGTACAGAAACAAAGAGACAAAGGGCTTGCCTACCTGTCCAGAGCTCCCATTCTGGTTGAGGAAACTGGCAAAAAGCAAATAAATAAGGAGGACATAGAGTCTGTCGGGCTCTGAAATGTACCATGTGAAAAAAAAATCAAGAAATCAAGGAAGAGGAAAGGGGTGCCCGGTACTGGGGAGTGCCATTTTAAAAGGGAGAGCCAAGAAAGGAGCAATCGGTCGGTGGGTGGGGGAGGAGCAGGGACGGTGGGCGTGATCAAGGTGCCATAAAGGCTCTGGAGGGTTTGGAGTGGGTGGGATGGAAAGCCCCTTCCAACCGCGAGAGCATCTCTCCTGTAGAAAGAGGGGCTCTGGGGGCAGCTCCGGAAGATAAAGCAGGGCCAGGCTGGAGGGGAAAAGGAAACTCCTGGTGGGTCTTCCCCACGACTGACAATCTGAATGTGTCTTCTTCCAGGACCCGGGCCCCGCAGTGCCCAGCCTGCCCTCCAACAGGCTTTCTGTTGTCCACATGTGGTATGGCTCTGCCTCAAGGCCGGCGTCTGGGGCAAGGATGTAGGAAGGAGAAGAGCCATCCTGAGTCTGCCTGAAGTGCGTCCCGTGTGTATCAGAGTGCCGGGAGCAGCTCCCCTCCAGCTCTGGCTCCCTGCACCGGAAGACAGCCTTCCCATCACCCAAGGATGGGCGAACACCTCCAAACTTGGAGCCCAAATCCTAAAGCATTTTAAGTTTATTATTTATTGAGCGCGTGAGAGAGAATCCCAAGCACAGAGCCCCGTGTGGGGCTTGAACTCACAAACTGTGAGATCATGACCTAAGGCGAAACCAAGAGTCAGAGATTTAACTGACTGAGCCACCCAGGTGCCCCGGAAACCAAATCTTTGTGTCACATTCTGGTGCTGTGGCTCCCCAGGGAAATGCCAGCCTGGGGCTCCTCCATTGTGTCCACACGTCCCTTCTGACCAATGACCATTTCCCAATATTCATCCTTCCTCTCAAATTCTCTTCCTCTTCTCTTCCCACCTTGCTCTTCTCCTCTGCCGTCTCTCTCTTCTTTTGTCTCCTCTGTCTCTCCTTCCTCTTCGTAATGTTGCAGGATTCTCGCTCAGAGAGTCGTGACACCGAGACTTTTCTTTCCAGGAAGCAACTTTATTTTGCCGGCACCGCTCAGTTGGGTTCGTACCCAAAAGAACTGAGCGGCCCACATCATATGGCATAGGGTTTTTTATGCATTTTCTATTTCTTTGTCTCCCATATATGGTAATACACAAAAACATGTAGTCTGATTAAGTTGTTTCAGTTTACAGGAACATGGGGGATGTAGGCAGCTGGACTCATATCTAGGTGACCTTGAAGTCTTCTCTCTTCTTCAATTTTTTTCTTTCTCCTTAGGGAGGGGTTCCTACCACATTCCCCCCTTTGATGCTCGGACCCTTCTATTTTGGGTCAAAGAGCATCATCCTGGCTTANTAGGACATAGAAACTCAGGTGTATAGGCACATAAACCATTTTCCTCCATGGAGGAAAAACCATGTTTTGTCATTGAGGCGATATTTTCGCTCCCAATCTAAGCCTCCACATGGTATATCAAGAGTTTTTGGACCCTCCATGACAGTGCCCGTTTTTTTCCGTATAACGGATGCTTCTGGANAAAAAAAGAAGAAGAAGAAGAAGAAGAAAAGAAAAAAAAAGGACTGGGGTGCCCGGCTGGCTCAGTCAGTGGAGCGTGCAACTCTTGATCTTGGGGTCATGAGTTTGAGCCCCATGTTGGGTGCAGGGATTACTTAAATAAATAAATAAATTTCAATAAAAAATTTTAAAACCCTAAAAATACTAAAAAAAAATCCTAAGTGACCTTAATTAAAAATGTACCGATACAGGAGTGCCTGGGTGGCTTAGTTGGTTAAGTGTCTGACTTCGGCTCAGGTCATGATCTCATGGTTCGTGGGTTCGAGCCCCGTGTCGGGCTCTGTGCTGACAGCTTGGAGACTGGAGCCTGCTTTGGATTCTGTGTCTCCCTCTCTCTGACCCTCCCCTACTCATACTGTCTCTCTCTCTCCCTCTCTGTCTCTCTCTCTCCCTCTCTCTCAGAAATAAATAAAGCATTAAAAAACTGTACTGATACATATTGGTGATAAAAACTCTCAGAAAACTAGGAATAAAGGAGAACTGCCTCAATATGATAAAGATGCCTACAGCTAACATCACACGTAACGGCGAGAAACTAGAAGCATTCTTGCTAAGATGAGGAGCAAGGCAAGTCTGTCGCTTCTCACTACTTCTTTCCAATATTGTCTGGAAGTCCTACTTAATTCAGTAAGATGAGGAACAAAAATAAAAATAAATAAATCAACCAGGAAGAAAGAATAAAATCGCCTTTGTTCACATATGACACAGTCGTGTGTGTAAAAAATCTGAAGGAATCAAACAAAACCTCTTGGAACCAATAAACAACTATAGTGAAGCTGTAGCAAACAACGTGAGTACATAAAAAGTCAAAACTTTTCTGTGTATCAGCAAGGGACAAGTGGGATTTTAAATAAGGGGTGCCTAGCTGACTTGGGAGGAACAGCATTATGACTCTTGATCTCGAGGTCATGAAGCATCATGAAGCATCTAGCCCCGTAGCGGGCTTAGAGCTTACTTTAAAAAATGAAATAAAAAACACAGTGCCAGTTATGCTAGCATTCCCCAAAATGAGGTCTAAAACAATACCTAAAAGTGAGGTATATATCTAACAAAATATGTAGAAGGTCTCTGTGAGGAAAGATACAGAACTCTGATGAAAGAATCAAAGAACTAAATTAATGGAGAGATGGCCCATGTGCATGGAGAGGATACAATGGTATCAAGATGTCACATCTCCTCGACTTGATCTATAGATTCAATGCAATCCCAATCAGAATCCTAGCAAGTGACTGGAGGAAATTGGCAAGCTAGGTCAGATGTTTATACGGAGGGGCAGAAGACACAGAAGAGCCAACACAATACAAAAGAGAAAAACAAAGTCAGCGGGCTGATGATCCTTGACTTTGGGGCTTAGGGTAAAGCTACAGTAATCACAACAGTGTGGGATTAAAAACAAAATAAAACAAAACAAAACAAAACAAAAAACAAAAAAAGAAAAAGACACATAGATCAATAAAACAGAATAGAGAGCCCAGAAGTAGACCCACATAAACATAGTCAACTGGTTTTTTAACAAAGGAACAAAGGCAACACAATGAACCAAAGAGAGTTTTGTCAATAAATCGTACTAGAACTGGACATCCACAGGCAAAAATATGAGCCCAGACACACATCTTACACCCTTCACAAGAAGTAACTCGAAATGGACCATAGACCTAAATGCAAAAGTATACAGCTCTTAGAAAGTTTAACTACTGTTGGGTATGGCAATAATTTTTTAGATCCAACACCAAAGACACCACCCAGGGAAGAAGTAATCAATAAGCCGGACTTCACTACAATTAAAAACTTCTGCTCTGCAAAGGGAAAGTTCAAGAGAATGAGAAGACAAGCTATAGACTGGGAGAAAATACTTGCAAAAGACACATCTGATAAAGAATTGTTATAAAAAACACTGAAAGAATTTGTATAACCCAACAATAAGGAAGTGAACAACTCATTTAAAAAATGGGCAAAAGTGATCAGACACCTCACCAAAACGGGTGTACAAATGGCAGATAAACGCATAAAAAGATGCCTCACCTCGCATGTTGTGAGGGGATTGCAAATTAAAACAATAGTGAGATGTCCTTACACGGCTATTAGAATGGCCCAAATCCAACATGGACATGCCCAAAATGGTGGCAAGCGTGTGGAACAGGAACACTCACTTATTGCTGATGGGAATGCAAAATGGTACCACCACTTTGGAAGACAGTTTGGAAGTTTCTTACAAAACCCAATCTACTCCCACCATATGACCCAGCAAACACTCTCCTAGGTATTTACCCACATGAACTGAAAATTTATATCCACCTAAAAACCTGCCCAAACTTGGAAGCAATTAAGGTATCCTTTAGGGAGGGAATAAATGATGGTACATCCAGACAATGGGATATTATTCGGCAATAAAAAGAATGAGTTATCAAGCCGTGAAAAGACATGGAGGAGACGTAAATGCACATTACTAAGAAAAAGAATCCAATTTGAAAAGGACATATACTGCATGATTTCAACCATCTGACATTCTGGAAAAGGCAAGAGTATGGAGACAGTAAACAGATCAAGTGGTTCTCATGGGTCAGTGGGAAGGAAGAGATGTGTAGGGAGACCATAAAGGATTTTTAAGGCGGTGAAACTTCTCTGTATGATGCTACGATGGTGGATACAGGTCATTATACATGTGTCAAAACCGAGAGAATGTATAACACCAAGAGTGAACTCTAATGTAATATAGTCAGTGATTAAAGTGAGGTCTAGTGCTATTTCTTGGCTAAGGATTATCAAAAGGGGAACCTGTTCCATCTTCTCCTATCAGCCTTCCTCTCCGCCATGGATGCAACAACTTTCTCTGGACTAGATCCACCACTCTGGGCCTCTCCCAAAAGGTCCAAAGGCATGTCGGTGCCCGATATGCCTGTCAAGGGCCTTTTGGCAATAAGTAACAGAATATCTAAGAGTAGCTTGAACAATAAGCTTTTACTATTATGTGTAATAAGAGGTAGAAAGCTCCATGTTGATCCAGTGGTTTCATGATATTAGGGCTCTAGGTCAACTTCTCTGCATTCTCTTGATTCGCTTTTTTTATCCTCTTGGTCACAATGTGGCTGCTACAGTTCCCAACATCACATCATCCACCATAACATACAAAACCAGGAAGGAAAGGACAAATTCAGTTCATGTACCTCTGTTCTCCTCAGAAAAGAAAATGTTTTGCAAAATTCTCCAGCCGAATTTCCTTTACATCTTATTGGCCAGAGCAGGCTCACACCCTCTGCCCCCCCCTCCCAACCACTTCCCTCCTGCCCAAACCCAGTAACAAAGGGAATAGTCTGAGACTAATCATGATTCATCCTCTGGAACTTCCTTCAGTCAGCCAATCCCAGAACAAAATTGAGATTTCATTCACAGGGAACAGAAATGACTGGGCGTTGGCAGACCAGCGACCAGCATATTGACGGCACAGGCTGCGGAGACAAATGCCACCTCCTTCTACTTCATGCCCAGGGCAACAAATCATTAGAGGGCACGTATCAGTCCTTCTTAGAGACAAAGCTGTCACCCACATGAGTGAGTTCTGCAGTTTAAATAGGCTTGTTCCGGCATCAGATGCCCCCCTGAGCTCCCCGAACAGGCTGAATCAGAGAGCAGGAGCCACAAAGGTGAGGCACCAAGACGCATGCCCCCAGGCTGCTGGGTCCTCCCCCCCCATGGGGACCGGGTGCCCTCGCCCCTCCCCCCGGGCAGCACTGCCCTTGGGCGCCCCCTCGGACTTCCCTGGTCGGCCGGAGGGGGCGCTGCTGAGGACTCACAGAGCCGCGAAGTAGTGACCAACACAGATGCTGTTTTGGGTATGGCCAGGACAGAGTGCAGACCCGTCAGGAGCAAGGCGAGGGCTGCCGGAGTTCGGAGAGCACAGGGCAGGCGCCCCCCACCCACCCCCCACCATAGGGAGAACCTGCAGCCCTCTGTCTGGATGGAAGCTGGAAGGAGGAGGAAGGAGGTGGAGCGCAGGGGTGGGGGGTGGAGAGAGCAGGGAAGGAGCCAGGAAAGGGCCCTCCCCTCTGGATTTGTAGGGTAGCCTGTGGAGATTTTACTTCTGGTTCTGTTTCCTGCTGCTTTCTGCTGTCTGACGGCGCTTCAGCAGGTCCGTGTGGCTTGTCGTGGTCAGTTGCATATCCAGGCGCTGGGCTGGGGGCTCGCGCAGTTTTCACCACTGTCCTAGGTTCTCCTCGCTGGAGTTTGAAGGGCAACTGCAGAGGGCGCTAGGCGAGAACGAAGGCGGGCAAGCGCAGGGCGCAAGCCAGGCTTTGGCAGGGAGGGAGGAGCAGTGGCCCAAAGAATCCTCGGAAAAGAAGTCGCTGTGTGGTCAAGACGAGCTTGCTGTTGTCAGGGACGGAGGTGCCCAGACAGGGGACCCGCTGCCTGGGGGACCGGCCCATCCTGTTGGCACAGCTGCTCTGCAGAGTGAGGAAGGCCCCTGCTACCCTGTGCTCCCAGGCTCCTGCCCCGTGGCACACGCCCCTTTAAGAAGCCCTCCTCACACAAAGTAACCAGGTGAGTCCGTTTTCATAGCCCTGAAAGAGCTCATTAAGGTCACCGGCTGGTACTTCACTGCTCTTTATTCTTCAATTCATTGCTTCTCAATTTTGACCCCAAATCGATAAGAACAGTTTTCTCATTAGATATGTTCCAGTTCCCTGTTCACGAAGGCCATGGTCGCCGGGGCTCTGGGACGGCTGGCGTGCGCCTGTGCGCCAAAGTACGGATTCATTCATTAGTTCACTCGTTCACGCAGCACGTGTCTAATCTGCACCAGGTGCCACGTTGTGAGGCTTCTGGGATGCGCGACGTGGCATTAACGTGGTACCGTTCTGTGCGGAGTATTTTACGCCTTAGAAAACAGTATAGAAAAGCTCAAACCGAAAGCAAGTCAAGTGTAGAGGAAGAAAGACGAAAAGGATGCATGCTGGCTTCAGGGGAGGAGGAAGGACCACGGGCCGTCTGTGTCCTGGCGGGGAGGGGAGAGAAATGCAGNAGCACCTGGGGGGTGGGGTGGTGGCTCCTCACTGGGCAGTGCCCATCCTCGATGCCACTAGGTCATCTCCAGGCAGGCAGCCAGGCCTCAGGACGACCCGAAACTCTCCTGCCAGAAATGCTAGTGCAGACACACCCCTTGGCCATGGTGTGTGCAGGCCAACCCCAAGTTAAGCCCGGTGTGCTCCCGGAGGGGGTGTGGAGCCATCCCCCCCCCCCCACACACACACAACCGGGACAAGGCCTTCATTCTGGACAGTCGTGGCTGTGTGTTTGGCTTTTAAAACTGAAAAATAATAAAGGCATTTGAGGCCAAGGATGACTGTAACAGTGTCATAAAGTATTTGTCCAGCTAGATGTGAGCGCTTCTGTGTGCCAGGGTTTCAGATGCATTCCAAGGGAAGGAAACGTGACTTCTAGAAAGGTGCCAGGATTTTTTAGAACCAGTGATTGTGCCAAAGCATTTGCTGGTCGTCTTTTGAATCATCAAGGAGGGTCTGCTGCCACTAATGGGCTAGCTGATTCGAGGCCAAAATCAAAGACAGAATGCTGGGTTCAAGTGCGCATCACTTAAATTGTATTTTTAGGACGTGGCATCATCCAGAGTCCAACTTTCGTGTGTTCTATCAGAATCTTTCCAGCCTGACCGAGAAATATGCCCCGAGCGCACTTTCAAAAGGAGGAATGATTTTTCCTACCCTTTGTCCTACTTTTTGGACATGATCCTCTAAGAATTATTATGTGCTCATATTTACTATTTTTATATCACCACCGCCTGGACCTTTACACGCCGCATGGGACCCACCCAACACGGCGGCAACTGTAATCATCCGTGACACATTTTGTTCCACACCTCCCTCAACAGCTCATGCTTCGTACACGTGAGAAGGGTTATACCCAGCTTGAGCTCCCGCATTGAGAAACATGGATCCAAGATACGAAATTCCTGGCAGGAAACAAAGCCTTGACTGCCGACTCACAAACCTTAAAAGAAACTGTCTTATAAATCTGAATAAAACAAAATAGGGCATAAAGATAAAGCACCGAGTTATAAAGACTTCATGACGTCTTTTGGCTCTCCACAGTAACAAAATTCTCCTCAGCACTCTGGCTGAGCCAACCTGGCCTTCTAGAATGTGCTCTGCCCATGGAGAGGGATGTCTCCTGAGAGGAATTGGCCTAGCTCTGTCTCCCCTTATATTTTACATGGTGACACTCCAGACCCTTCTTTTTGTCAGGCCGAAACAGCCATTGGTCTGCAGGGACAAAAGTCACCACTGGTTTCCCCGGAAACTCTATTTGGTCCCCCCCCCCCCCACATCCCAAATGGGAGAGAAAAGGAGGCCAATTATCTGAATGACAAATGGGGGGAAAATACCCAACAACCCACAAAACGACTGTTGTTCAAAAAGAGCTCTTACGTCTCAGCCAGTTGGAACTGTCATTGCGGCACAACCTTCAGGACGGACTCGGTGAGTTTCGTGGAACAGACAGCTTAGGGTTCGTGTTCATCGCAGGGAATGGTCCTGGCCCAGTTAGCTGTGCTCAGGCCCCTCGAGGTGTGGTCACCGGTACGGGGGGCGTGTGAAGAACGGGTGACAGAGGCTGACACAGCCACACTAGCCGCTCCTTCTCTTCTAAACGGCCAGATTCTGAGAATAAAGCCCCTCTCCTGCTTACAACCTTCCAGTCCTTTCCCAGGTTGCTGAGGACGGTCAAGTCTGAAATCCTTAACCTCGTCCATGTGTCCCTGATGACGTGGCCCTTGGCTGCCTGTTGTCCCCCGGCCCCAATGCCCACCGGCCTCCTGCCTCAGTCTCCCCACACGGCAGCCCCTCCCAGCCCATCCCACTTCCTGTTCCAGGTGAGCTTGGGGCTCAGTTCACAGCTTACCAACCCTGAGAACCGTCTCTAAGAAGGTCCCTGGCCAACCCCTCACGGATCCTGTGCTTTCACAGCACGTCCCTCCACTGGAAGCCAGCTCACGGGTGTGGCGCTCCTCTCCTTTTAAACCGTGAGCTTTGTGAGGCACAGCCTCACCTTTCTCACTCATCTTCACCCCCTGTAACCAGCACACTGGCTGGCCCAGAGGGAGGGAGGCCGGAAGGGAGGGTTGGTGAGGAAGCAGGAATCTCCCTCTCTCCTACCCGCTGACTTCCCGCCAGCAACAAAATGGCGGCTTCGGTAGCTGGCTCATTTCATTACGGCCCATGCTCCACAAAGAAATAGCCATTTGGGGAATTTTTCTCAAAATACTATTGGTTTTACCATCCTAATTACTTTTTAGTATTAGTCTATGTCATTAAAGATGAATGTTCTCAAAGGCTCTCCATCAGAAAAGCGCCCCGCTGTGGACAGCAGTGTTCAGCCCCTTAAATAAGCCATTTCTATAAAATAAGTAAGTTCCACATACTGAGCATAATGATGTAGATTCTCTGACAAGGGACTAAACGAGGGGGCTGTCGGAGGCTGTTTTTTCCCAGGTTTACGTTGAGAGGCCACCCCTCCCCTCCCCACATTGGACTGGCCGGAGTATGTTCCAAATCTGGTTCTGCCTATAAAACCAGGAGCTACAGCTGCCGTCCTGGGCCTCACCCCGCGCCAGGCTCCCTGAGAGGCGGGACTGACCAGTGAAAGCACCACGTGTCCACCGCTCTGCTGAGGAACAAGAGGCCTCGGGAGGGGGACAACCCCCCGCACCCCAGCTCCCTCCTCCATAAAGCGAGGACTATACCCCCACCTCTCTCAGGGGCTGTAAGGATCCAGTCAAATGTTTAGATGGAAAACATTTGGAAAATTGAGAGTGGAAAAGCTCTCAATGTGAGTTGACTCCGTTGCTGATTGTTTCGCAGACCGTCTCACCACCTCCTCATGGCAAATCCAGGAAGGCTGTGTGTGGGCGTGGACGTGGGCACTGATTGATTACATCCCCATTGTACAAAGCTGAGGTTTGGGAGCAGGGGTAAAACTCAACTTCCAGGAGGTCAGCCTGACCACGTCGGATTGCCAGGTGGCCCTGGGAGGCTCACACAGATTGATCAGGCCACCAAGCCCTGGCCGCCCTCACGGCTGTGACCTGGAGGGAGGAGGGGAAACCACGGCTCGGCCAGAGTGAGGGTTGTCATACCAGAGCCAGCAGCCTCTCAGCCCACCTTGCCACCACCAGGGGTAGGGGTGGGGGCGCTTCACTCTTTGGGGAAATGGGCACCACATAGCACAACCGAGATCAGGGTCAGCACCAGCTTTAAGGTGGGAGACTGGTCTTTCTGGGCTTCCCATTGTTTGACTCACATGAGATTAATACTCCTGCTATTCATAATCTGTAGGCATATGGTGATGATGAGCCCAGGTACCCACGTAGCAGCCCCAGGACATTGATCCAAAGGGGACCTCTCAGACTCTCCTGCATTAGACGTGGGAGCAAGTACACCCCCTCCCCATAGGAGCTCTGTAACCCTAATACGCTACCTCTGGGGGGACATTGCTTCGCCGAGTGGCCCCAGGGCAGGAGGGAGAACCGGATGTATCCAGGATCTTTTCCAATTCTATCTCAGAGTAGAAGCCAAAGTTTCCCTTCCAGAGGTGGCTGTCTACACAACAGCTCCGGGGCTGTGCATCGGATCGGCTTGCCTATTGCACGGGTCCCGCGGGAGACCTACACGCCTAACTCTGATCTCGTGAGCGCTATTTCAGAGAGAAAATATATGGCCGATAAAATACTTCTGGAATACTGATTCTGCAAGCTTTGATATAAAATAATATTTGTGAGATATTCTAAGCTTCGGGTTGAAAGTGAAGCATGAGGGTCATGAATATGTCATCTAACTCATTAGGCAAGCCCCGGTGCTCATGTCACATAAAGGAGGTCTATAGCTCCGGGCTCCATTCATCACATTATTTGGTGATTATCTCGAAACCAGTAGCAAATCCTTTTCGTGGGAGTGATGATTAAAGATGAAATTTATAACTAGAAGTCCATCTATATTGCTGATACTTAAGGATGTGCTGGGCATGTGAAACTTAGAATATATGGCTTTTGAGGATCCCCCCAGGAACTGTGTCACNCGCCCCCCCCCCCCCTCCCCAGTGAAGTAGAGAAAATTGGCCTCTGCATTTCTCCATTCCTGAGCCACTGTTCATCAGGAAAGGAAGGTGAGGATCTCAGTTTCCCAGGACTCAGTAAATCCAGCCTGGTGTGATCATGTGATCAATTAGCCTTTGCCATGTGCTCAGTCTCTTCAGAAACATTCTGTGTCTCTCAAATATTCCCCACCCCTCCTTTCCTGCCCTTCTCCAAGATGGCGAATGAGAGGTAGGGATGGCTAATGACAGTGTGTGGTGCTAGGGGACCTCATCTCCCCTGGCACCTTCCGGGGTCCCTCTGGTGGAGAACACAGAGGTCTGATGGGGCCAATTCCAGATTTGCTGCGGGTCACAGGACCTGTCTGGATGGGGAAGTGGGGGCGGGGATGTGCCAGCAAACACCCTCTACAGGGGTCCTTGTTACGGCCCCTGGTACTAAGTAGGCTTCCACCTGTCGGTGGGCTCTCATCAGAGATGAGGGCAGAGCTGGGTCCCCGGCACACTCTCCCAGGGCCATGGCCTCAGGCCGTACCAGATGGGATCACACTGGGACCAGTGATCATTACAGATACCTTCACAGGCAATGCATCTGTTTCTCAGCAATGGCAATGGGAAGACTGACGTCATTACAGGCACTGTATCCCACGGCAGATGGCTTATCAAGGATAATGTTGCAAAGGAGGACAAGCAAAGGGTGCTGGGGCCGCTGTCCTGGGTCGCAGCTCTGGCCCCTCTCACAGAGGAGAGCAATCAATTTTTTTTAATTTTTTTTTTCCCTAGGAGAGAGAGAGAGAGAGACAGCGTGAGCAGGGGAGGGTCAGAGAGAGAGGGAGTCACAGACTGAAACAGGCTCCAGGCTCCGAGCTGGCAGTCAGCACAGAGCCCGACGCGGGGCTCGAACCCACGAACCGCGGGATCATGACCTAAGCGAAAGTCGGACGCTTAACCGACTAAGCCACCCAGGCGCCCCGGAGAGCAATCAATTTGCTGTTAAAGTGATATGATAAAGTGAGGATCCCAGATATGAGCTCTTCCATTAAGCCTCCTCAGTACCTGATGTCCGGGCAGAAGGACGGCTCGCTCCTCCCGCACCTCCTACATCCGGGGTTAATGTTCTGACACCACCACTCCTGCGTCCACACGCACCCCAGCCCCGCCGTGGCCATGGCACAGCCATCCCCCAAGTCATCACCCCGCCTGCTCTCCCTGATCCTTCTTTAGAATGTGCAAATGGGCTGAAGTTCTGATTGTCTTTTGAGCCAAGCGTCCTCCTGGGGCCGGAGGGAAGGAGTCCAGCTCCTCGTTTAGGGAAAGCTCACATCACCCCCCCTACCATGCCTTCCAGCCACCCCCACCCCTGCCCTCTGATCTCATTGCTGCACAAGACATGGATGCCCTCCTTGACCAAACTTCAGCTGGTTCCACAAGCCCTCTTTTCAGCTAGGCTTCATCTTTGGTCCCTGTCGTTGGTCTATGGAGCCCAGCTGTACTGGAGGCTCTACGTCCGTGTTTTGAGAAGCCCTCACCCCTGATATCCAAGCAAACTCCTATTCCCCACCCATCCCTCAACTTCGATAACTAACCAAGTTCCTCCTAGTAATTTTCCATCCGCCGCCTCATCCTGCCTGTTGCTTATAACTCCCCACTTGTCCCGACTGTATTCCAAGGTGCATTTGATCTCTCTCCCCTACTACAATAGTCCACCCCTTTGGCAATTAATTGTTTTGAATAAACTCTTGATCCCGTTTCCACATGTGCCAGAATAATTTCTCTTTAGCAGTTTCAAGACTATGTGAAACTTACTCTCTGGAAATTCCTATCTGATTCGGCTCACAGTCCAGGAAAGGCATGGTTGAACACCCCGTCTCTGATCCTCAGAGCATCAGGTGGGGGGAGCTGGAGCTGGAGCTGGACTCACTTCCAAGACAGCTTCTTCACTCCCACGTCTGGTACCTCCAGGCTCCCGGGCCCCTCCCTCTCTACCTGGCAGCTCATCGCTGTGGGCCCCTCCCGGTGACATTGGGTTTCGGGGCAGTGTGACTTCTTACATTCCAACAGACAGACATTCTACAAAATACCTAACCAGCGCTCCTCAAAATCGCCAAGGTCGTGAAAAGCAAGGAAAGACTGAGAAACTGTCACAGACCAAAGGCTGTTAGGAAGACAGGACGCTGAAACGGAATATAGTAACCTAGATAGGATCCTGGAACAGAAAAAGAACACTAGGAGAAAACTAACAACATCTGAGTAAAATATACAGTTAGGTAGTGACACACTAACGTTAGTCCCTCAGTTGTGACACATGGTAATTACATAAGTAGTTAACAACAGAGGACACGGGGTATGGAGTTTGGGATAGTCTTGGAACTGTTAAAGAGAAATTATTCTGACACGTGTGAAAATGGCATATAGAGTTTATTCAAACTAATTGCGAAAGGAATGTGCCATAGGCCTAACACTATTCTAAAATCAAACGTTTTTTAGGGGCGCCTGGGTGGCTCAGTCGGTTAAGCATCTGACTTCGGCTCAGGTCATTATCCAATAGTTCGTGAATTCAAGCCCTGCATCGAGCTCTGTGCTAACAGCTCAGAGCCTGGAGCCTGCTTCAGATTCCGTGTCTCCCTCCCTCTCTGCCCCTCCCCCGCTCACACTCTGTCTCTCTCAAAATAAATAAACATTTAAAAAAAGTTTTTAATCAAACGTTTTCTAAACAATTAGACGAACCTAAGCTATAGCAATATAGACTTATAAGGCTTATCATTTATATAAGACTAAGGAATGGAAAACAAAACAAAAGTCTAAGCTTAACGACACCCGGATCCTATACCTCCAAGAGTAGTGAAGATGACACAGATGGAATCAAAAGCTGATAACGACTTTACCAAATGCTAATTACCTCAGATTTGAGCCTTAGAGTTTTGAAATATTCAGTGACAGTACATGGAGTAATTAATTATAAAAGATTAACTAGGCTATGATTCGATTTAAATTTTGAGTTGCAGATTTTGCTCTTTTTTCTCCCGGGTAATCCCAGTTGAATATCTCTCTGAACCGTGAGTGGCATTTGCAATGACAGCGGAGGAATTTGAATCAGAATGTTCTCCTCCAGTAAGATGAGTTCCTTCAGAAAAGATGGCCAAGGGAGTCGTCTCTCTCACCTTCAGGCTACCTGATGAAACTCACCACCAGCAGCATCTAATCCTAGGTTATGGGAGTGGAAAAGGGGACTTAAGCTGTTCGAGCTTTAACTCCAGAAGCGCTGGCGAGGATGATACCAGTGATGCTGGTCTGAGCAGACGCGTTTTCCCACAGCGGCTCCCTAGCGGAGATTGCACTCCAACGCCCATTTGGCCATGGCAACGGGGCTGTTGACTTCCAGTCACGCTGCCATTTGAGTGGCAGCTCAGTGGGGAACCAAGCTCAGCACAATGAAGGTCCTGCTCTTGAGAGCCTACTCCGTCATAAACACAGCTCTTTTCCCAGGCCTTCTGGAGAGGGGAGAGGCCAGACCAAGGGTGCTGTGAAAACCCCCCCCCTCCTTTCTGCCATCCCACTGTTTCACTTCCTATCCCTGTCTTTTTCGACGCGCAAGCATTCGTATACTAACAGTGGTGATATCATGGTTTCGACAGTGTGTTTGACTTTGTGTTCCTAGGAAAGGATTCATCGTGAGGACAAAGGTTCTTTTTATCACATTTCAGTGCAGCACGCCAGAGGGAGGCTGTCAGGGAAAAGGCTATGTAGGCAGTGAGGGGGTTAGATTTTATTCTCCGTGCCCTGGGGAGTCATCGGAAGGTGCAGCCATTCAAGGACAATGTGTGCTGGCGAACTTAAGAGACCTGCCTGGAACCGGGGGGAAGTTTATTTGCTCTGTCTTCTCCCTCATAAACTTTAATGACATGTTAGAAAATTGGGGTCAAAGGAAACAATTTCCCAAAGTCTTGATTTCCTCAAGGGTTCACCCTCCAAGCAGCTCTCTCGATAGGATCCCACCGTTAAGACAGAATCCAGGCTTAATTCAGGAAGAGGATCTGGGCCCTCTGGGCCACCATGCAGCAATTTTTCATTCCATTGGTTATTAAGTACCAATTCAATGCTAGTAATGCACTAAGCACTGTGCTCAATGGCCAGGAATGATGATCAAGGCACAGCCCCTGCTCTTAAGATGCCCACAGCTTAGGGTTGGAGCGAGGCAGGAATGGGTACTGGTGGGGAAAGACTCACTGCAATTTCGGCCAGCTTTTATATGTTTTGCAAACTCACCCCAAGCTAAAACATCTACAGAAGGATACCCAGATTTTCTCTGGTTGTGAGATCCTGCAGTTTAGCCTGTGTTGAAACCACCTTTGATCATCTTTAAAATCTGTGTGATTTAAGAAGCTCCTTGGCTGACGCTACTGAATTTACCAAAGTCAATACCTGTCTACTCAGAGGCTTGGAGAGTTGGGATACTGACAAAGTTTAATATGGTGACTTCCTGTGCACCATTCTATATCCTTTCCGCTGTCTTTAAAATTCCAAACTCGAGGGGCGCCTGGGTGGCTTAGTCGGTTGAGCGTCCGACTTTTGCTTAGGTCATGATCTCGCGGTTCATGGGTTCGAGCCCCACATGGGGCTCTGTGCTGACTGCCAGCTCAGAGCCTGGAGCCTGTTTCAGTCTGTGACTCCCTCTCTCTCTGACCCTCCCCTGCTCACGCTGTCTCTCTCTCTCTCTCTCTGCCTCCCTCTCTCTCTGACCCTCCCCTGCTCACGCTGTCTCTCTCTCTCTCTCTCTCCTAGAAATAAATAAAACATTAAAAAAAATAATAATAAAATAAAATTCCAAACTCGCTCATTCTCTCTCCACTTTCAGTCTTCTCAGGAAAAAAATCTAAGACTTATCCACACTGAGAGTTAAGGAAATGATGAACTTCAAAGGATGTTTCAATAGGGGCAAAGTTTTTTTGTTTTGTTTTGTTTTAGTTTTGGCCTAAGATCCACTAAATTCCATGGTCAGTTAATATATGTTGAATAAAGGAATAAACGAATACACAAGCAAACAAAAAACATAAAATAAAACAAAATGATAAGATGTTTTAGGTAAGATGTATTAGAAAGAGCATAAGGGGAAGCAGAGCTAGGCAGAGAGAGCGGTGGGGTCCCATGACTCCAAGTAAGGTCGCTAAGCAATTAGCAAACAAAAACAAAGAACAGATATTATAACAGCTAGAAATCAGAAACAAAGATCATCCACTGCAGAAGAAGATGGTTCGCAACCAGATCCAAACACATATATACACACACCATGCTGTCCTTCCTTCATTTTGCCAGACTGAGGAAGCCTTACCATGGCCTGAGGTCCCCCCACAGGCTAGCTGGTGTTTAGAGCCACTGGGCTGGAAGATGACCCTCCTGACAGGAAGTTTCTCTCTTTTTTAAAAATTTTTTAAATGTTTATTTATTCTTGAGAGAGAGAGAGACAGAGTGCAAGCAGGGGAGGGACAGAGAGAGAGTGAGACACAGAATCCAAAGCAGGCTCCAGGCTCCGAGCTGTCAGCACAGAGCCCGACGCAGGGCTGGAACCTATGAACTGTGAGATCATGACCTGAGCTGCTTAACCGACTGAGCCACCCAGGAGCACCAGGAACTCTCTTTTTTAAGGAGGGATACACAGCATGATGTGGAAGCGACGGAATCTTGCACTGAATGTGTACGTTGCTTTTGTCTTGAAAGCCAAAGCCTCTGATTCGTGATCTCTGATACAAGTAAAAATAAGGACTGTTAAACTCACAGTCTCCTGATGCCTCTGCTCAGGCAGAGGGTTCTACCCTTTTTGTTCCATTCAATTCCACTGCCTCCTAGGATCCATCATTTCCAGAGATCAATTACATCTTGATTTCTTTTTCCAAAAAGGAACACTTAACAGTCTTAAATTATTCAACACGCACCAATGGATATTGACTCCTAGGGTAATTCTTTTTGCAAGTCACCCTTTAAACAGTACAAGGACATTGTGTTGTATATTTGTGCCCCACCCCCCACACCTCTACTTTCTCTTAAGTGCCTCTGAACTTTTAAGATTTAAGTAGAACTGTTTCTTCAGCTCCGAACTTCTCTGTGGGGTGGCATTATATGTAGACTTCCCAGGGTGGGGAAGAAAAACAGTACTACCATCGATGGGGGGGGATAGTACCTCCTTAGTGAAGACAGCTCTGTCTACTTTGGAATTATGACAAACTCTTTGTTTCAGACCAGGTAAAAATTTGCTGGTTGGGGCGCCTGGGTGGCTCAGTCGGTTAAGCGTCTGACTTCAGATCAGGTCATGATCTCACGGTTCTTGGGTTTGAATCCTGCATTGGGCCAACAGCTAGCTTGGAGCCTGGAGCCTGTTTTGGATTCTGTGACTCCCTCTCTCTCTGACCCTCCCCTGCTCATGATGTCTCTCTCTCAGAAATAAATAAAAAACATTAAAAAAAAAATTTGCTGGTACAGAAGCAAGCAAGCTATCAGTTTTTCTTATATTTGTCTTGCATTTAGCCACTTTTCTGATTCTTTATCAAATGAAATGGTTCTTTCGTTGATTATCGAATGGTGCTTTCTTAGACAGGCAACAATATTGGTTGCAATTTTGTCCTCCTTTTAAATAATTATATATCTTATTTATCTTTGATATCTAATTGTATTGGCCAGAACTTCCAGGCACTGGTGAGTAATAACAATAGCAGACATCCTTGGGGTTCCCCCACAATNGAACCCACGAACCGTGAGATCATGACCTAAGCGAAAGTCGGACGCCCAACCGACTAAGCCACTCAGGCGCCCCGCCACAATTTTAATAGAAATACTTCTAGAGTCTCATATTTAATGTTTAATGGAGATACATATTCTATCCCAAATGTGCGTCTTCATATCCCTAGTGTTTTAAAGATTTTTCTGATCTCAAGAGGGCAAGAAGAGCCTTAAATTTCACAAATATCTCTTCAACATCTAACAAGATAAGCTCTTTCCTTTTTGAGTTATTGATTTGGTTTATTAATATATTTTAATGTATTCTTGTAGTTCTGTAATAAATCTTACACGGTCATAATAAATTATCCTTTAAATGTGCTATCAAATTTAATTTACTAGTATTTTATGTAGTATTAACGATCGCGAATTCGAGCCCCGCATAGGGTTCTGTGCTGACAGCTCAGAGCCTGGAGCCTGCTTCGGATTCTGTGTCTCCCTCTCTCTCTGCCCCTCCCCCTGCTCACGCTCTGTCTCCCTCTCTCTCTCAAAAATAAATAAACGTTTAAGAATTATTGAAAAAAAAGAATAAAAGCTAGATAAATAACATCCCACTCTAAAACTGGTACTGAGAGAGTACCCGTCTGCAGATGGGAACAAGGGCTGAGTGGGTCACCCAGCAGGGACCGTACCCCCGATATTCCTAAGCACCCTCTTAGATATGGCCTCATCTTGCATGAGGAAACTGGACTTGATATGTTTGGAAATTATTGAATTTCACTGATACGGACCTCCAATATTTTTTTCTCCCACATATCCCTATAATTGCAAAAACTAGTGAAGGTACTTTACATACGCAGTTTTGCTTTTACTGAATAAAACATGTCCCTTCCTTCCTGAGAACACGTTTTTAGTGTTTCCCCATCAGGGACCTTTACTTTTCTTTACGGGTCAAGTGCTCATCATTGAATGTACTCCCGGTCTATGGGTGAGTTGGAAAGAGGTCAAATACATAAATATTTGAGATGACTAAAGGCATGCTTTCCCCATCAGAACAAGTATACTTTACCACCAAAAGTGAAGCCCAGAATTTAAAATCCTTCCCTGGAGCCTGCATGCCTCGGACATCACTTCTAACCTTGTCCTTTGGCTTTCTGATGACTGACTGTCACTCTTAAAAGAATGACATTCTCCTCTCGCACATTCCCTACAATGTCAAATCTCTACGACAGATGCCTGGCTATAAATTGAATCTAAAAAGTGAATGCCAGAGACTAGAACCCGAGATGAAGGGGTTTCACCACATTACTAATTATGAAAGGACATTTGACCCTCGTTTTCATCTCAGTGTGAACCATGAGTTCTACACTATGAAGAAACAGACACAAGAAGTCCGTATTCCAAAAGCGAACTACTGTATTTGGTTTGGGATGTGAAGTCACGCCATCGAGTGGGGATGTCTGCATTGCTGCATTTGAGTCCTGGCATGGGACTGTAAGATAACTCTTTAAATAGTTCATTCCCACTTATTTTCCAAACACACCAGTAAAACCCTTGTGGGGAACAACTGGTCAGACCTTGAGACCATCAGTAAATAGAAGATGACAAAAACAGACAAATTCAACTAAATGAGAAAAAATTATTTAGAGTTTTAATTTTAATAGGGCCCATGTTAAATCAAGAGACAGGAGCCGAAAGAGATAGCCTTTCATAAGTAAATAACGTGGCCACAGGAGGGCAAAGATGATTTAATTTAAAATTAAAAAAAATTTTTTAGTGTTTATTTATTTTTGAGAGAGAGAGAGAGACAGAGACATAGCATGGGCATGAGCAGGGGAGGGGCAGAGAGAGAGGAGACACAGAATCCGAAGCAGGCTCCAGGCTCTGAGCTGTCAGCACAGAGCCTGATGCAGGGCTCGAACTCAAGAACTGCGAGATCATGACCTGAGCTGAAGTTAGATATTTAACGGACTGAGCGCCCCCAGAAGATGGTTTAATTTTAGAATCACACAGAACAAAAACAAAACAAAACAAATCCCCTCAAGTGTCTTTTCTTTATAGTAACGGATCATCATGGAGAGGTTACCAAAGGCACAGACTCTTTTCAGAGCGTATTCTCTTTCACCGCTCTGTTGCATTTCACATTGTGGAGCATTCTTTCAAACCTTGCCCCTTCTTGACTTCCTGTATTTACTTGTTCACTTGACAAGCCCCACAGTGTCCACTATGCACTAAGCCACCGACTGATGTCACACACACGAACGTCCCTGTCCTCACAGAGCCTAGATGTTCAAGGGGCTAACGGAGAATTTCAAAGGGCTGTGCTGCAAATGGATCCAAAGGGGGGGCAAAAACGCGGGCACACAGAAGCCGGCGTCTGCTCCCGTCCACTCTCATCCCCATTCCTCAGGCTGGCCAGGCAGCTCCTGCCCTGGGCCCTTCCTGTCTGACGGCCAACTCCTCACCCTCTGCCCGTCTTTGTTCCCACATCACCTCCTCACTGACGCCCACCGTTACCACCCGACGCAACCCACAGCCTTCCCCTCTTCCTAAGCCCTGTGTTTTTTCGTAACAATGACCAGGTTTAAAAAAAATTTTTTAATGTTTATTAAATACTGAGACAGAGAAAACCAGAGCATGAATGGGGAAGGGGCAGAGAGAGAGGGAGACACAGGATCTGAAGCAGGCTCTGGGCTCTGAGCTGTCAGCACACAGCCGGATGTAGGGCTTGAACCCACGAACCGTGAGATCACGACCTGAGCCAAAGTCAGATGTTTAACTGACTGAGCCCCCCCGGCGCCCCAACAATGACCAGTTTCTGCCATACGGCATAAACGACTTGCAGTGGTTATAGTTTATTGACTGCCTCCTTCCTCCGGAGCAGCCCCTTCGGATACCCCTGCTCCGGGTATCCCGCGTCCCACCCATACCTTCCATGTTCCCTTGGGTGTCATACTCCGCTCGTTCTTTTCCACAACGATTTGGTGCCTGTGATATGTTAGATATGTGGGCACTGAGGATACAATGATGAAACCCGCCTTGCTGCCTGTCCTCAAGGAGTTTATAGTCTTCTAGAGGCAGACGTGTAAACGCTTTCAGGACACAGCCTTGTGCTGAAGAGACACACAGATTTATCTGAACTCCAGGGAGATCACGGGCAAACCGCTCAGCCCTGGTTGGGGGTTAAGGGAAGTCTTCCTGCTGGATCACGAGTTCAAGGCTTCACTGGCCTCAAAGGAAAGGAGAAGGATGAGTAGAAGTTAGCCAGGAAGGCCGACAAGGGGGGAGTAAGGATAAGGGTTCTACTGGCAGAGCCAATAAGTTCCCCTAATTCCAGGCGCGGCTCAGGACCCCGGCACACGCCGTCCTCGGAGGCTGCATTTTCCAGTGACTGCCAGGCACACGTGGAGCAAAGCCAAGCGCCTGAGCAAGGCAAGAACACGCCTGTCTGTTCTCCTCTCTCTCTTCCTCTGCTCTCAAATGGGATCAAGGGACTTTATCAGGAGTCCTCTTCTTAGGAAGACCACATTTAAATAGAAAACTATGGAAATAGAACTTTTAATGAATGAAGGCTCTCTTAGGGAAAAAAAAGAAAGAAAAAACAGCGACAGGAAGTAAAACAATGGGATGCAGGAAATGCGGGTACTTCCGGGGCATTCACACCCACACATTGCCTTTTCCTCTCCAAGTCTGGGGAAAGAGCTGCATGTAACTGATATTAGACTCTCAATAAATGTAGGTGCCCTCTCCTCTATGCTCATGATTCACAAAACTTCCAGATACAGACCCCTTTTCCGAGCTCCAGACTCTTTTTTTTTTTTAATGTGTTATTTATTTTTTGAGAGCGAGTGATTGCAAGTGGGGGAGGGGCAGGGAAACTGGGGGACAGAGGATGTGAACAGGCTCTGCACTAACAGCAACGAGCCGGATGTGAGGCTCAAACTCACAAACCCGAGATCATGGCCTAAGCTGAAGTCAGACACTCAACCGACTGAGCCACCCAGGTGCCCCCCTGAGCTCTAGACTCTTAAATCCAACTTCCTACTAACAGTCTCTGCCCATGTTTCCCACATTGCCTTAAATTCTTCACATGAAGAGCAGAACCCATGTTCTTCCCCATATACACCTGCTCTTCACAACTTTATTTTTCAACTTGGTCAATGACACTACCGTCCTCATCAGCAATCCAAGAGACGTCCGAAATCCCTCCTTCTCTACCTTGCACACTGAATTGGCCCCCAAGAACTTTCCATTTTCACTCCTGCATCTCTCTCCACTCCTTCCCCTAGTTAACATCCTGGCAATTAATATTTTGCTTTGGTCCTTCATCACTTTCTCCTGAATAACTGCAAGAGCTTCTTCTTTGGCACTTTCCTGCCCAGATTGGGTGTCCCCCTTTCTCTCCCAAGCAGTGCTTGATTAGAACCCGTGAGTAGGTTCTGTTGACTTTGGAAGTGCTCAAGGCAACAGGAATGAGGGAGCTGGGAGAATGGTGGAAGAGAAGCCCATATACAGATGAGAGACTAAAATCACCTCTGTGGGTAGCTGGGGCTTGATCCCATTTTCAGGCACATGCAGACTTCCTCTTGGTATTATTCATGGAGATGAGACAGGAGAAGAATTTATCCACTGGCTCCCATTCCTCACCATGAGGGTGTTAAATCTCCTGCACTTATGAGACAAGGTGAAGGGATGTGGGGCCAGGCACCAGAGATATCTGACTGCCCAGTTGAACCCACCTTTCTTTAAAATGTCTTTCTATGGGGCGCCTGGGTGGCTTAGTCGGTGAAGCGTCCGACTTTCGCTTAGGTCATGATCTCGCGGTTCGTGGGTTCGAGCCCCGCGTCGGGCTCTGTGCTGACTGCCAGCTCAGAGCCTGGAGCCTGTTTCGGTCTGTGACTCCCTCTCTCTCTGACCCTCCCCTGCTCACGCTATCTCTCTCTCTCCTAGAAATAAATAAAACATTAAAAAAAATAAAAAAATAAAATGTCTTTCTAGAATATAAATCTGATTATGTAACACCCCCCACCCTACTTATTATCCTCCGGTTCAGTGAGCTTGCAACACAGCACCCATACCTGTTGAACAGAGTATACAGCCTGCATGATCTGGCCACTGCAGCCTTCCTGACCTCCCCTCACACCTAGCCATCCCCACCCGTGCCATGGGCTCAAGCCGGCCCTACCAAAGGCTGGACTGGTCATGATTCTTCTCTTTCCTCCATGTTTGCTCATCCTTCTTCCATCTTAAATGTTCTTCTCCACCTGGTGAATTCTCACTTATCGTCTACAACTCAACCCAACTATCGTTTCTCCTCTAGAACCTTCCTGACGCCTACCACTTACTCCCAGCGTGGCCCACAAAGAAAGACCTAAAAGCTCCCCCTCCCCTGCTCCTAGAACAAATAATTACAAGGCAGTGTTACGAGGGGAGTAATGCCCACACACTGGGATTCGGCCTGTCCCTTGTGTTCTCTGCCCCGCCCCCACCCCACTGTCCTGTGAGACCCTTGAGGGCCAGGAACTACAATGCCTTCTTTAATTTTGTACTTTCAGTGCCTTGAAGTGTGTTGGACCCATAGGTCATTCACTATTTCTTGAACAACCACACAGATTTGTCACTTACAATGAATCGGCCACTTTGCTAACTGTTTAATGCACGTGTCACTTAAACGTGTGGAAGAATCAAGAGCTGCCCCAGATAAAGTACGCCTGAAGCCCTGCCATCACGTGGTCAGGGAAGGGTGACAGACACAGGTAGAGCCAGCCAAAGCTTCCTTCCCTCAACTGCCTACATACACTGCACCCACAGCAGCTTGCTCTCTTTTCCTCTTACATTTGACCCTTTAAACTATGGTCCCGGGAGAGCAACTGCTGTAAACATTACTAGTCCAGACACCCCAGAAACCTGAAAATGGACACTAACCCAGAGGCTTCGGATACAGCACGGGGACAGGGCAAAGGGAGACAACAGCGATGCAGAAGAAGAAACTGGATCAAAACCTTCGGTGGGAAGAGTCGGGGAAAACAGGGCCCAACCCAAGATCTTCACAAAGAGGAAGGCACTCTGTAGCAGCTGCACAGGAAGGAGAAGCATTAAACATTTATTAATATTGCCCATTTTCAGAAACCATTTGGCCACGAGCCACCTGGCCTGAGTCCTGGAGCAGTGGCCCCAGCCCGGCCCGCTAGGAGGCTGGCTTCCGAGCACACGGCACCCCGCTGAAGACACGGCGCCCCCAACAGCGATAGACCCATCCCCACTGGGATCCCATGTTCTTACTGTCTAGTAGCAACATACACATTTAAAAACCCTAACTCACTTCCAAGCATTAGAAGATACTAAAATACTGAGATTAAAGACTTGCCTGGAATTATGAGGAGGGGAAGAGAGAGCTTATTAAAGGAGAGAGAGCAATTCTTAGCAAACTGGAAAAATAATAGGCTATTTGAAAATTAAAAGCATCATTTTTGGTACGTATCGGTACTTCAACATGGTTCCTTTTGGGTCCCTTTCTTTTAACTCCATCTGAAATTAGAAAAAAAAAAAATTAAAAATTCTGGGCCTGTAAAATAAATAAATAAATTCTGGGCCTGTGCCACCATCAGCACAGCAAATCTATAAAAGCCCTCCTGCACAATTGTTGGGCACCTGGTGACATGCTCACGGGTTATGGATAAGACGAGGAAGACACTCCTTGCCATTGAAAGGCTTAAAGCCCAGGATCAAAGTCCCCTATGAGACATTTTCTTCCTTCCATGCACATTCCATAGGATACGTTCATTTGGGTTTGCTTGTTTTCTCTTTTTTATGTTTTATTTATTTCTGAGAGAGAGAGAGAGAGAGCATGAGCAGGGGATGGTCAGAGAGAGAGGGAGACACAGAATGTGAAGCAGGCTCCAGGCTCTGAGCTGTCAGCACAGAGCCCGACATGGGGCTTGAACCCATGAACCGTGAGATCATGACCTGAGCTGAAGTCAGACGCCCAACCGACTAAGCCACCCAGGTGCCCCTCATTTGGGTTTTAAAATCAGTGATCTTTAATATACTCTAACTCTTTTCATAGAAAAGTTATATATTTAAGAAATATTTTTCTCCCAATTATAAGTGCAGTCTATAGTTATGGTCTCTACTTACTCACCCCCCCATTCAGCCATAAAGCCGGCTGAAATCTGATTTCTGCCTCTACAGTCTAATATTGAAACTACTCATGCCAAACGACAGGGACATAGACAATTTCTACTCTTTAAATTAAATGACCTTTATGGCATGTGACACAGGAAATAACATCCTCAGGCTCTTCCTCCATGGAGCCTATCCATCTCTCTGGTTTTCCATGCTCTCTGTGTCTTGCTATTTTTTTTCTTTAGCTTTTCTTCTTCTCCCTACTTCTCAAGATCTCAATCTCTGATCTCTTATCTTATTCTAAGACCTCCTGATAAATTTTATGCACATCCATATCTTAATCTTCCACCAGAAACTGGTGGCTTCCAGACTTCCTGTATCTCCTCTGAATACCAGTCCCACATTCTCACATTCATAAAATATATTCACTTGGATGGCCCGTCGATGTCTTCAGTGGAATATAACTAAACCCCACACACCTTATTCTTCCCTTGCCCTCCCCACCTAGGTGAATGTAGCCCCATCTCTAACACAGTTACCCTAAGGAGACATCTGGAAGCCATCACTGACTTGTACCTATGCACACACTCAGGTCCCCATCAATGCATTGGTCTGCAAGCTGGTCTATTCTAGCTCTCTCCCTATTTAGCTCCCACCTTATCCTTTATCAAAGTCTTATTTTTTTTTTTTTTAAGAGAGGAGGAGGGATACAGCACCAGTGGTAGAGAGGGAGACAGAGAGGATCTTAAGCAGGCTGCATGCCCAGCCTGATGCGGGGCTCTATCTCACAACCCTGAAATCATGATCTGAGCCAAAATCAAGAGTCCGATGCTTAATCTACTGAGCCATGCAGGCGCCCTTCCTTCATCAATGTTACTTCAATCCTCCATAACTTCTCTCTTGGGTATCTCAGCAGCCTCCTTTTGACCCCTCACTGATCCAGAGTAATCCTTCCAAAATACAGATCCGAACTTCTGTCACTCTTGTTTAAAACCAAAACTTTAAACTGTCTTTCCATCTTCTTTGAATTAACATCCAATATCAACTCTTACTACTCTCTATTGGTACTTTTCATTATGATCATATTCTGAACTATTTAGAGTTCCCCACAAAAGCCATGTTTTCCCATAGTTTGGTGCTTTTGTTCTAAATGGATAACATTCCCCTTTTCTTTACCTGGCCAAAGCCTACGCCTCCATCCCAAACCTACTCAGTTGTGCAAACAGTTCAAAGCGAAGCCTTTGATGGCCCCTTCCCAAGTGGAGGCAGGATTTGTCTATGCTATGACTGTAATAACTCACAGCAGCAGCAAAAATAATAAAACAACAACTCATATTTACTGAGGGCTAAACAGTCACAGCGGGTCTCAAATCTAAATGTATATAAGAATCAGCTGGGAATGTTAAAATGCTTTCCAAATATTAAAATGGTATCCAGTGATCTCCAAAGCCCATTCCAATATTCAGATGCATCAGATTTGGGACTGAGATCAAGGACCTACATGTCTAACAAAATATCCAAACTGATTCTCAGTTGATCTGGGAACCATATTTTGAAAAACACTGAACATCTAACTGGTTTCTTGCCAATCGACTCAATACATCGCCACCAAATTAATATTCATAAAATACCTCTTATAATTTTAAAACATCAAATGCTTGGCACCAAACACAATTATGAGCTTCACACCTATCTGTCAATTATCTTAAGCCCACTGAGGTAGTATTACCCATAAAGAAATAGAAGGTTATGGAGATTAACTTGATCAAAGTCAAAGACAAGAATGATAGGATTTAAGTCTCACCCTCTTTCCAGGATACCATCCCTTGAATCCTTCACTGCCATATAAAAACAATAACCAAAAGTTTCAGCGGTGTCCCCATGACAGTCAACTGAATGAAATCCTTGGCCTGGATTTAAAGGCTTTTAGAATCCTGCCCCTCGTGATGCTTGATTTTATGTGCCAACTTGACTGGGCTGAGAGACGCTCGGATAGTGGATAAAACATTATTTCTGAGTATGCCTGTGAGGGTATTTACAGAAAAAGTAAGCATCTCAGTTCGTGACCAAGAAAAGCCAGCGTTCTTCCCCTTTGTGGGTGGGTACTACCCAGTCCACGGAAGGCCCAAATAGAACAAAAAGGCAGGGTGAGTTTACTCTCCCTTCCTGACCTGAGACATGCATCTTCTCCGGCTCTTGGACAGCAGCTTGAGCTTTCACACTGAGTCTGGAGCTTACACCATCAGCCTCCCTCTCCCCATTCCTCATGCCGTTGGACTCAGATGAATTATGGCACCAGATTTCCTGGTTCAACAACTAAAAGACAGCAGACTGTGGGACTTCTTGGCCTCCATTACTTCATGAGCCAATTCCTCAAATAAATTTATATATGTATACGTATATGTATACGTATATGTATATGTATATACACACAGCCACACTCACAAACACACAGGCATACTTCAGAGATATTACAGGTTCAGTTCCAGACCACTACAATAAAATGAGTATCACAATGCAAGTCAAATGAAGTTTTTAGTTTATCAATGCATATAAAAGTTATGTTTACACTAAACCCTGGCCTTTTATTTAAAAAAATTTTTTTAGAGGGGTGCCTGAGTGGCTCAGTCGGTTGAGCGTCTGACTTCAGTTCAGGTCATGATCTCATGGTTCGTGGGTTCGAGCCCCGTGTTGGGCTCTGTGCTGACAGCTAGCTCAGAGCCTGGAGCCTGCTTCACGTTCTGTATCTCCCCTTCTCTCTGACCCTCCCCTGCTCACTCTGTCTCTCTCTCTGTCTCAGAAATAAATAAAAACATTTTAAAAATTTTTTTTTAATTTTAGAGACAGAGAGAGAGAGCACAGGGACAGGGGCAGATGGAGAGAGAATCTTAAGCAGGCTCCATGTTCAGCCTGATGTGCAACTCAATCCCACAACCCTGGGATCATGACCTGAGCCAAAACCAAGAGTCGTACACTCAACTGAATGAGCTACCCAGATGCCCCATGTATCTTTAAGTATACAATAACATTGTATCTTAAAAAACAATGTAAGTACCTTAATTTAAAAATATTTCATTGACAAAAAATATTAACCATCATCTGAGTTTTCAGCAAATTGTGATCTTTTTGCTGGGGGAGGGTCCTGCCTCGAAGTCAATGGCTGCTGACTGACCAGGGTGGTGGGTGCTGAAGGCTGGGGTGGTTGCAACAATTTCTCAAAATAAGACAACAATAGGGGCACCTGGGTGGCTCAGTCGGTTGGGCATCCAACTCTTGGTTTCGGCTCAGGTTATGATCTCACAGGTCGTGAGTTCGAGCCCCATATCGGACTCTGTGCTGTGAGTGTGGAGCCTGCTTGGGATTCTCCCTTTCCCCCGCTCTCTCTGCCCCTCCCCTGTTCTCTCTCTTTCTCTCTTTCAAAATAAATAACTAAACTTTTTAAAAAGACAATAGAGTTTGCTTCATCAAGCAACTTTCTTTCATGAATGATTTCTCTACAGCAGGAGATGCTGTGTGAGAGCATTTCAGCCACAGAACTTTCCTCAAAATGAGAACCAATCCTTTCAAACCTGCTGTTGCTCTAACTACTAAGTCGGTGTAACAGTCCAAATCCTTGGCTGTCATTTCAGCAACCTTCACGGCATCTTCACCAGGAGCAGATTCCGAGCGAGACGCGGGCCTCACCCGATCACGTGCCATCACGAGATCGCAGCCACGCCGTCCACCTCCAGGGGCCCCATCTCGTTCTGGTTCTCTCGCTGTTTCCACCTCATCCGCCGTGACCACCTCCACGGACATCCTCGAGCCCCCAAAGTCATCCCCGAGGGGGGGAAATCAACTTCTGCCCAACACCTGCAAATGTTGATATTTTGACCCCTCTTCCCATTGTTCTTACTGGCTTCCCATTTCCAGGAGGGATTTAACAGACTTTGCCCAGATCCATCAGAGGAATCACTGGCTATGGCAGCTAGAGCCTTATGAAATGTATTTCTTAAAAAATAAGACCTGAAAGTCAAATGACTCCTTGATCCACGGGCTGAGGAATGGAGGCAAGGTCAGCAAGCTGAAAACAATATTCATCTCCTTGTGCGTCTCCTTCCGAGCTCCTGGGTGACCAGGTGCATTGTCAAGGAGCCGTCATATTTTTAAAGGATTCTTTTCTTTTTTCTGAGCAGCAGGTCTCAACAGGGCTTCAAATATTCTTTAGCAAACCTTGTTGTAAACAGATGTGCTGTCATCCAGGCTTTGTTGTTCCGCGTCCGGAGCAGAGGCCAAATAGATTGAGCATAATTCTGAAGGGCCCTGGGGTGTTGGGAAGGGTACATGAGTTTGGCTTCAACTCCAAGGCACCAGCTGCATTAGCCCCTAATGAGACAGTCAGTCTGTCCTTTGAAGTTTTGAATCCAGGCCTTGACGTCTCCTGTCCTCCTCCAAAATGTTATCCTTGATAACATCTTCCGATAGAAGGCTGTTTCATCTGATTGAAAACTCATTGTGCAGCGTAGCCACGTTCATCGCTATCTTAGCGAGCCCTTCTGGGCAAGTCGCTGCCTCGCCTTACAATCTGATGTCATGGAGCTCGCATCTTTCCTTAAACCTCAGGAACCCACCTCTGCCAGCTTCTTCCTTCTCTTTCGCAGCTTCCTCACCTCTCAGCCCTCACAGAACTGACGAGAGGTAGGGCCTTGCTCTGGATTAGGCTTTGGCTTAAGGGAACGCTGTGGCTGGTTTGATCACTAAAACCTTCTCTGTATTGGCCATAAAGTTGTTTCACTTTTTTATTATTCATGTGTTCACTGGAGCCCTTTTTTAATTTCCTTCAAGAACTTTTCCTTTGCAGTCACAACTTAGCTAATGTGTGGCACAAGAGGCCTCATTTTCGGCCTGCCGTGTCTTTCGGCTTGTCTTCCTCGTGAAGCTTAACCATTTCTAGCTTTTGATGAAAGTAAGAGACGTGTGACTCTTCCTTTCACTTGGACACCCAGAGGCCACTGTAGGATTACGCACTGGCCTGATTTCAGTATCGTTGTGTCTCAGGGAACACGGAGGCCCAAGGAGAGGGAAAGGGAGAGAGGAAGGGCCAGTCAGGAGAGCAGTCAGAACACACACAACACTCATGATTAAGTTTGCCGTCTTACATTGGCACGGTTCGTGGGACACCCCCCACACCCCGAACAAACTAATAGTAACATCAACAATCACTGATCACAGATCGCCACAACAAATCATGAAAAAGTTTGAAACGTTGCAAGAATTACCAAAAGTGACCCAGAGACACAAAGTGAGCAAATGTTAGCGCCAACAGACTTGCTCCACATGGGGCTGCCACAAACCTTCAGTGTGTAAAAAACACAGTGTCTGCAAATCAATAAAGTGACGTGCACTAAAACGAGGTATGCCTGTCTGTCCTGACGGTTTTCTCTGGAGAACCCTAACACACAGATTTTGGCTCTAGAGAAACAGAATTTTAGGGTCAAGTTTTCTAAATTGGCTCTTGGATGTTTGGAATTGGCTATGAGGTTTAAAAATGTTAATGAGGGGCGCCTGGGTGGCTCAGTCGGTAAAGGTCCGACTTTGGCTCAGGTCATGATCTCACAGTTTGGTTCATGAATTCGGACCCGGCGTCGGGCTCTGTGCTGACAGCTCAGAGCGTGGGGCCTGCTTTGGATTCTGTGTCTCCCTCTGTCTCTGCCCCTCCCCCCTTCCCTCTCTCTGTGTCTCTTGTCTCTCTCTCGAAAATAAACATTAAAAAAGATTTTTAAATGCTAATGAATCTATTTCCAGTAGTTAAGAGAACACTGAGAATCCGTGGTGTGAACCGTCTATAGAAATATGCAAAACATCTAAATTGGATACTCCTGATTAGCCCCTTATAAGAAGCAAGGCAGTGAATGGCTCTGTCTATGATACTTTGGAAACTTGTTGGAAAACTAAGGCATACAACCACATTGGTTGGTTGATCTTAGAACCCTAAGAAGACTTAGTAAGCCCTGGCCTTTATACGACAGGTGAAGAGAGTGAGACTCTATGGGGAAGACTCTTGCCTGGGTGGGGGGGGACCACCACAGAGCTAGGCTGGGTCCCTCCTCTCCTGGCCCTTGGGTCAGTGGTCCTTCTGCACAAGAGACTGTCTCCCTTCATTCAACAAGAAAACAAAAACACCTTGCTTTGGTAAGAAGGAGCTTTATGGAGTGATGAAGATATTCTAAAGCCGGAGTGAGGTAAGGGTTGGACAACTTTATAAATGTATTAAAAATCATTGGATGGCACGCTTCAAAAGGTTGAATTTGAGAGCGTGTAAATCACACCTCAATAAAACTGCTAGACAATGAAAGCTTGCCCTGAGGGGATAGAATTTGGTCAGAAGCAGGCTCGAGCACGCAACAGACAGCAGTAAATTGAAGATATTGCCTATTACTGCTTCCTCCTCCGGCTGAGGTCCCAATCCTTCCTTTAGTATCAGCCTCCCTACTTGCTGCTACTGAAAGGTAAGTTTCCCAAGGGCAGGGACTTTTTGTACCTTGTCCCCTTCTAGATTCTCAGCTCCTAGAAGAATCCTAGAGTAACCTCTGGTACACGGTAGGCCTGTCAAATATTTGGTGCATGGATGAGTGAATGAAAAACATGCATACCTCTATTTTCTGACTATGTTTCTACTGCATAGAATTTGGCTTCTGTCTCCAGGGAGGGGTTGACAACTAGCTCAAAGTCCACAGATACTTCAGCGCTTGGGTGCAGAGCTGGGGTCGGCCAGGCTCCAGTCTGTGCTCTGAATCACGCTCTATACTGCCTTCCATAAGCACTGAAGAATTGTTAGCTGCTGTTATCACCAAATCTGCAAACAGCTAGTTTCCCTACATCCCAAGAGGTAGCCAAATTGGCTCACAGCATTTCCTCACTGAAGAGAGCGATGTGTAAATTTTTTTCTAAAGACGAAGAAGGGTTTTGGAACCGCAGAAGGAATGTGAGTTTTGGAATCATAAAGGTAAAGTGTGAGTCCAAGTTGCCAGCTGTCAGAGCAGGCATGTCACCTGACTGCTCCCAGTTGGTGCCTTCACAAGATGAGGAACATGCCACCTTCCGTGCAGGGTGACCGAGACTTCCATGAAACAAAGTCTGTGATGTACGCAGCACCCTACCTGGCATGTGCCAGACACTCAGCTAATGCCAAATGCCCGAGAGAAAAAGAAGGGGGGAAAGCACTTGAAGTGGGAAAAGCATCAAAGGAAAGGAGAGTGAGAAGACAGCGTGAGTGAGACCAAGCTAGGAACAACATGCAGAGGGAAGTGCTCAACGTATTTACGTAAATGTAAAACATGCACACACAGATACACGCACGTATTTACGTAAATGTAAAACATGCACACACAGATACACGCACGTATTTACGTAAATGTAAAACATGCACACACAAATACACACATTAAAGACTCTAAATGAATGTTTTGGGGGCGGCTGGGTGGTTCAGTTGGATAAGCGTCTGACTTCGGCTCAGGTCGTGATCTCATAGTTCATGGGTTCAAGCCCCGCATTGGGTTCTGGGCTGATAGCTCAGAGCTGGAGCCTGCTTCGGATTCTGTGTCTCCCTCTCTCTCCACCCCTCCCCTGCTCATGCTCTATTTCTCAAAAATAAACATTTAAAAATATAAAAAAATAAGTGGATGTTTAGGGGAGTGGAATACAGTGAGGTGAAAGGGAAGCCAATCAAGACAGGGACATGTGTGAGCTGTCGCTGTTGCTACTGTACCCCTGGAATCTGGACGCCCGTGGTCCCCGAGACTGCACTCTCGTGTGCACACACCTCCCTCATACTCACACATGGGCACAAGAGCCAAGAAAGGCCAACTTCTCTGCCCACTCAACTTTCGTTCCCAATCTCCCTGATGTTTGTTCCCCTATCTGCCAACTGCTCGAAAAATCTACCCCCTGCTGGATCCAGTGAGCCTAAAATCTTCAGCCAATTCCCTTAGGCCCTCACCTGCCACAACTACTTAGCCACCAGTCCCACTTCACCCTCCGCAAATGCCAAGACCACTTGCCAAGGACTTGTTTCTTGACAATCTGTCCAATGTCGGCTATTTCTAAGGAATACGTCATCAGATAAATTAAAGACTTTAGGGTTTATAGCTTCCTGCAGGAACTATCTTGTATAAGAGCATACAGCTGGATCTGTTAAGGAAAGAGAGTCGAAAAGCTAACAATTTCATCTGTCAAGGTCTGGAAAATTAAACTGACAAACAGATCTGGACAAGTGAGATCCCACTGTCTAGATTTTTACTGCCCAATACAGTAGGCACGTAGGGCTACTGAGCATGTAACATGCGGTAAGTTCAAGCTGATAAGTGCCATAAAGGTAAAATACATCAAATTTAGAAGACTTAATACCAAAAAAAGATGTTAAATATCACATCCAGAATTTTTATATCAGTTACTTGTTAAAATGATAATATTTTAGATGTACTGGGTTTAAAAAAATGTATCCTTAAAATTAATTTCATCTGTTTCTTTTTACTTTTTTAAATATAGTTCCTAGAAAATCTTTAAATTACAAATATGGTTCACATTATATTTCTATAGAAGAGTATTAATCTGGACTTCCCTCACCACTGCTTTGCATTCTCTACTTCACCAAGGAACACCTTTTACATGATCCTTTTAGTCATGTTTATCATTTTAATTTTCGTATTTTTGGCAACCATATCAAAACAAAAATTTAAGAAGAGTTGGAAGGATGATGGCTCAGTTAATGCAGCTAAGATATGCTTTTCACTCTTCTTCCTTTCTAAAGTGTCAGCTTTTCATGGTGGTCACTCTTCCTCTAGTTTACCAACCTATACCATGCCAACACTAGAGAACAGGTGGGCCAAAGCCAAAATCACCATAAGAAAAGAAAACTAAGGGGTGCCTGGGTGGCTCAGTGGGTTAGGCATTCAACTTCAGTTCAGGTCATGATCTCACGGTGCATGGGTTCGAAACCCGCCTCAGACTTTGTGCTGACAGGTTGGAGCAGGGAGCTGCTTCAGATTCTGTGTCTCCCTCTCTCTCTGCACCTCCCCTGCTCATGCTCTCTCTCTCTCTCTCTCTCAAAAATAGACATTAAGAAAACTACAGAGCAAAAATGCCCTATGGACATTGATGAAAAAACTCCTCAACAAAATACTACCAAACTGAGTTCAACAGCACATTAAACTGATTATAGACCATGATCAAGTAGATCTATTCTTGGAATATTATTATTCTTGGAATGCAAAGATGGTTCAGCATATAAAATCAATCAATGTAATACACTATATTAACAGAAAGAAGAGGGGAAAAAATGATTACCTCAATTGATGCAGAAAATCATTTGACAAAATTCAATATCTTTTCATAGTAAAAACACTCAACAAACACATACTCAACAAATTGAAAATTTCTGCAATATGGTAAAGGCCATATATGAAAAACTCGTAGCTAACATCATACTCAGTGGTGAAAGACTGAAATCTTTTCTGCTAAGATCAAGAACAATACAAAAATTCCCATTTGGGGGGGGGCCCTGGGTGGCTCAGTTGTTTGAGCATCCAACTCTTGATTTTGGCTCTGGTCGTGATCTTAGGGTTGTGGGATTGAGCCCCGTGCCAGGCTATGAGTGGGGCATGGAGCCTGCTGAAGGTTCTCTCTCTCTCCCTTTGCCCCTTTCCGCTGCTCATGCACCGTCTCACTCTCTCTCTCCCTTTCTAAAATTTAAAAAAAAAAAAAAAAGTTTAATAAAAAATGTAAACAATTTCTAAAAAGAATGTCTGTTTTCACTATTTCCATTCAATTTAGTACTGGAAGTCCTAGTTGGATCAAGAAGGCAAGAAAAAGAAACAAAAGGCATCCAAATTGGAAAAAAAAGAAGTAAAATTATTTCTGTTCACAGATGACATGATCTTACACATGTAAACCCTGAAGACTCCCCCTCTCCCCAACTAAATTTTTAGAGCTAATAAATGAATGTAGCAAAGTTTCAGGATACAAAGTCAACAGACAGAAATGAGTGAGGGTTTTATATGCGAGCAATGAACAATCCAAAAAGGAAATTAAGAAAATAATTCCATTGATAATAGCATCAAAAAGAACAAAATACTTAGGAATAAACTTAACAAGGAGGTACACTGAAAGCTATATAACATTGGTGAAAGAAATTAAAGGAAATTCAAATAAATGGAAAGACATCCTGTGTTCACAAATCAGAATACTTAATATAGTTAGACACTGATACTATTCCAAAGCAATCTAGAGGTTCAATAAACGCCTATCAAAAATCCCACAGCGTTTTTGCAGAAATAGAAAAGCACATCCAAAACTTCACATGAATCTTAAGGGATCCTAATAACCAAAACACTTGAAAAAAGAACCAAGTTAGAGGCCTCATGCTCTCTGATTTCAAAACGTACTTCAACATTACAATAATCAAAACAGTGTGGTCCTGGCATAAAGACAAATATGTAGATCACTGGGATAAAATATAGAGCCCAGAAACAAAAAACTGAACCTGACATACATGGTCACCAGATTTTCAATAAGAGTGTCAATGTTTAATGGGGAAAGGGCAGTTTTTTTCAACAAACAATGCTGGGAAAACTAGGGATCCACATGCAAAAGAATGAAGTTGGACCCTTATCTTACCATATACAAAATTTACTCAAAATGGATCCAAATGAAAATTACTATGCTAAATGAAATATACCTGACACAACAGGATAAACTGCATATTATACTTCCATGAAGTAACTAGAAGAGTCAAATTTATAGAGACGGAAAGTACAAAGATGGCTGCCAAAGGGCACTGGGGAGTTTTTGTTTAATGGGCCCAGGGTTTCTGTTTGGGATGATGAAAGTTCTGCAAGTGGATGGGGGTGATGATTTCACAACACTGTAAATGTACTTAATGCCACTGAATTGTACATTTAAAAACAACTGAAATGGCAAATTCGATGCTATGTGTATTTCACCACAGTAATAACGTATAAAAAGAAGAGATGGGGGAGGGCATCTTGTCGCTCAGTAGGTTAAGTGTCTGACTCTTGATTTCGGGTCAGGTCATGATCTCACAGTTCGTGAGACTGATCCCTGTGTCAGGCTCTGCGCTGATGGCAGAGAGTCTGCTTGGCGTTGTCTCTCTCCCTTTCTCTCTGCTCCTCCCCTACTTGCTCACACACTCTCTCTCAAAATAAGTAAACATAAGAAAAATATTCTAAAAGAAGAGATGGGGGCTTCTGGGTTCCCACCAGATAATTGTAACTTATCTCTCTTAGTCTGAGTTCTACAGAGAACCAGAATCAAAAGGACATACACAGAGAAAGAGATTTATTATGAGAAATTGGCTCACCTGGTTATGTGGGCTGAGAAGTCCCATGATCTACCATCTGCAAAATGGAGACCCAAGGAAAGCCATCAATATAAATCAGTTTAAGTCTGAAGGCATGAGAGTCAGGGAGACCCAATAGTATAAACTCTAGTCCTAGGGCTACAGAAGACCAGTGTCCCAGCTAAATCATTCAGGCAGAAGAAGAAGGTAAATTCTTTCTCCATGTTTCATTCTATTCATGCCTTCAATGGATTGGAAGATGTCCACCCACACTGCTTTACTGAGTCCACCAATTCGAATGCTATCTCATCCACAACACTCAGAATAAAGAGAGTGTTTTTATTCATCCAGAACACTCAGAATAAAGTTCAGCTGAATATCTGGGTATCCATGACTCAGTTAAGTTGACACATAAAATTAATCACCACAAGCCCACCCCTTGTCAACTTGGGCCCATACATATCTCGTTAACCATACTTCTCTCCAAATAAAGACAATGATTGGATCTTAATTCTGCCTAACATGATACAACTCTTCTGCAAACGACTGAAAAATCACTAGGCTCTTCCCCCAAAAAGGAAATAAGATCCCTGAGTGATGTTTACTCTTCTTCTTGACGTCCTGTAATTTAAATACTATGATATAAAATTAACAATACCTAGATACTATGATATAGTGAATACATTATATGCTATATAATAAGGGAACAAGACAGGAAAGAAAACAAGGATATTTGCTTCACGTATATACTCACATGAATGTATTCATAACAAAATAAGAAGGAAATACGGCAACAATAGTCCTCAGTCTATAACTGGTCACATGGTTGTTTCTGGCATTCGTAAGTACCTTCTCTCACTACTCATTCTGTAGTTCTTTTGCCTTCAGCCAGCACCTCAGCTGGTCATGGTTCTTTACCTGGCAGAGTGACCCAAACTTATATTCCTTTAAATAAAATTTGTTTTTAAGTTTATTTATTTGCTTTGGGGGAGAGAGAGAGAGAGAGAGAGAGAGAGAGAGAGAGAGAGAGAGAGAGAGAAGGCAAGTTGGAGAGGGGCAGGGAGAGGGAGAGAGAATCCCAAGCAGGCTCTACACTGCCAGCATGGAGCTTGAACTCACGGACTGTGAGATCATGACCTGAGCTGAAATCTAGAGTAGGACACTTAACCGACTGAGCCCCACAGGTGCCCCCGCCCCAAACCTGTATTCCTGAAGGGTCTGTGCCATTTAGTAATTCTGACTGGATGGGATTATTGCCGTTGTCCATTGACCTTAACCACAGGCCATGGTAATATTAAGAGAAGCCCACAAGGATCTCCTGTACTCTAGACATCCTCTTCCTTACCTCTGTGGTGTCCAGTTTCCTCTCGCTAGTCAGGATCAATCACCTAGCCAACACAGTAACTCCCTTCTTTGCTGGTCTTTCCTGTTGATTAGGAGGCATGAGGAGCCCAGAGCGGCCAGGTAGCAGTCTTAACGTCCAACTCAATGAAATCATTGGTGTGTGTGCTGGTGGAAGCATTCCTCCCTCTCAAACTAACACTATGTAGGCCAGCAGAGCATGACATCATGAGACTAGAAAGCAAAAACTCTGCTAGTAGGTCACTGGGAGTAATAGTGAGTGATGCCACTCCCATTTCAACCCCTTGATTCCTGGGATCACGAATCCTGCCTATGGGAGGAAAAGCAACATATACTGGACACTGATTCAGAGCATACACAGCCTTCTGGAGAGCCTTGTCCCAGGCCTGCAAGGTATTGCCACCTAGATGGCACTGCAACTGAATCTTCAAAGGGCCATTCCATTGTCTTTCAAGCCAGCTGTTTAGACAACACAGCAAGACCAATGAATTCCATGACCATAAACTTTTCTGCTTATACAGATCAAATAAGAATTTAGTAGATTTCCTATCCATTTCACTTCCGGAAACACCATTATCAACTAGCCAATGCCATAGGCCTTTATGAGTCAGACTACTCTAAGTGCTGTTTTAACCCTGCTGTCCATTGCAGTAACCACACCCACCTTGCCTTTGGCCTTAAGTGCAACCACTGGACTCCGGCCACGCCTAGATCCAATTACTCCCATTAGAACTTCCTCATATTCATCAGTGTAACTGTAAAGATCACCTGGAAGGACAAATTAAGTCCCTCGTGGCACACACTTTCAGCATAACTAAGAATTTTATGAATTTCAATTTAAATGTGACTGGGGAAATAAAGATCTGTGGCCAGGAGAACTGGTTCCCGTTTCTACAGTACACACCAAAAGTGGAGAGTCATTTCCATTTTGTGTAAAATGAACAAAAGAAAGTACAATGATGCTTTGGTGGTGGTAACGTAAGCTATGTAGTTCATTCCCACAGAGATAGAATCCCTCTCTACATGGAGAAATACTGGACCCCATATCTGAAACTATAGAGTCAAAAACAAGGGGGTTGGAATGTATGTTGTGGCAATCTTAGGAAAATGTTAGTTCCAAGGGAAAGAAAGTATCCCAAAAGGTGGAGGTATTGGAAAAGAAGAAGACGTAAAAGATAAGCCATTTACCAAGACAAGATAATATAAATAAGTCAGAAGACAAACAACAAAGGCACATTTTTTTAAAGAAACTGTACTTTACTACAGCAACAGAGGAGGAAGTTCTTGAACTAGCAAGACATGCTGATTCTCCCATTTTTCTTCATAGGATCACCTGCTACAACTGTTCCAAAAAAATCCTACACAAATACTTAGGAATAACAAACAAAAACAAGCATCCATGGGAAGTTATTATAAGAAGAAAACAAAAATGAGAATTGAAACTTTTCAGTAGACAAAACCCCAAAGAAAAAGGCTACAAATGGAGGTAATGGTAGCAATACTGAAACTTGCATTAAAATACAATTAAAAAGAGTGCTGAAATGATAAACAATCACTAACCATAAATTCAAAACCTCAGAACAGAAATGAAAAGATGTGAAACAAGAATTAAACTTAAAAAAGAAACTGAAGCAAAAAAAAAAAAAATCCAGAAATAAAGATTAAAAGTTTCCAAATGGAGAATATGAATAACTAAGTGCACAATAAACAGCATAGAGGAAAGAAATAAAAAATGCAAAAAAATAAACAGAAATGAACAAAAAATGGTAAAAAGTGAAACTGGTAGGTACAGAAAACTAAAAAGATCTAATACATACAAAATTTAAGCCCCTAAAGAAGTAAAATAACACAATAAAACTAATATATATTTTTTAAAGTTTATTCACTTTTTTTGAGCGTGAGAGAGAGGGAGAGAGAGAGAGTGAGTAGGAAGGGGTTAGAAAGAGAGGGAGAGAGACAATCCTGAGCACTCTCCGTGCCATTGATGCGGAGCTCAAACTCACGAAGCATGAGATCGTGACCCAAGCTGAAATCAAGAGCCAGATGCCCAACCAACTAAGCCACCCAGACACCCCTAAAACTAATATTTAAAAGACGATTCAAGAAAACTATGCTGAAATAGAAGACCTGAATCTGTATGTTCAGCTGGGCTCTAGTGTACCTGGAAAAACTGACTACCTGGTAACTGCACGATACTAGTTTATAAAATGACTTGACTTTAAAAAGAAAAAAAACAAAAAAAACCCACTGGACCTCCAGGGAAAGGCCCAAGCCACTTATAAAGAAAAACCTCGCTGGCATCAGACTTTTCAACAATAAATAACAACATTTTCAAGAAACCCAAGGAAAGAAAGTGTGAGCTAAGGATATTATATCCAGCCATACTAGTCATTAAAAAAAATTTTTTTTAATGTTTATTTTTGAGAGAGAGAGAGACAGAGTGTGAGTGGGGGAGGGGCAGAGAGAGACAGAGATACAGAATCTGCAGCAGGCTCCAGTCTCCATGCTGTCAACACAGAGCCCGACGCAGGGGTTGAACGCATGAACTGTTGAGATCATGACCTGAGCCGACATCGGACGCTTAACCAACTGAGCCACCCAGGCCCCTCAGCCATACTACTCTTAAAGAACAAAATCTATAGAAAATATTTAAAACATCCAAGTACTAAAGAAAGATTGCACCCGCAAGCTCTTCTACAGAATCTTCAAGGGGATAAACTCCACTGGGGAAACACTGGCAAAAGACTGGTGTTGAGCACTGAAGACATTTAGTGAAAAATTCTTGAGTACAAAAAAACTGGGGATAAATAAGGTGGAAAGGAGTTTGGTAATGTTATATGCACTAACAAAGTGGAAATAACACAGAAGACAGAGAGAGAAAAGGAAGAGTAAAATAAGCTCACTGACTGACATGTAAGTACCACATGGGAGCCAAGGATTACTATATATAGTGGACAATCCAAGGAGTAGAAACCTAAGTAAGGTAAAAAATGAACTAGATGCTTCATATAAAGCTAAATATAGAAAAGAGCTTTTATAAATATATAAAAGAGCTTCATATAAAGCTCTTTACCACTAAAGAGGTGACATGTAATTATTAAAAGAAATGTTTAAAAATATTTTTAAATGAAAAAGACCACATAGTAAAAGGATCAAGTAAATATAGAAAGTTACAGTAAATGTACACATAATAAAGTAATAAATTATTGCAAAGCTAATACCAAAGATGAGTCTATGTTAATATAAATAAATGAATAAACTGAAAATATAATAATAAAAAGGATCAAAGGCACTGGTATGGAAGCCAATTTAACAATAAATTATACTAAAAAATAACAAAAGAATAAAAGAAAAATTATCCTAAAAAAAGAAAGACAAATATATGATTTTCAGACAAATATCATATGATTCGTATGTGGAATTTAAGAAATAAGGAGATGAAAGGAGACAAACAAAAAAACCCTCTTAAATACATAAAACGGATGGTTTCCAGAGGGAGAGTGGGTGGGGAGAGGCATGAAATAAAGGACATCAAGAGTACACTTATCTTAATGAGCACTGAAGAATATATAGAATTGTTGAATCATTATCCTGTGCACCTAAAACTGTAAAGTGTCAGAGAATAAATGCCTTAAGTTTCTTGGGTCAAAAAAAAAGTCTAACTCAAAAAAAAAAAAAAAACCCAACAATTTAAGATTACTAGAACTCTACTTCCAAAATATAAAACTCTTTTGCATGGCAAAAAGCCAGAAGCAAATGACAAACAAGGGGAACATATCTACACATTATATCATAGAGAAAGAGTCAGTCTTATAAAAAGCTCTTAAGAAAAAGCAGAACTTGTTCAGGAAAAGATGGGCGAAAGACATGAACAGACAATTCAGAGAAGTACGAATGACCTTAAATATATGAAAAAGAAAAAAAATATATTGATGCCTTATCTATTAATCTACAGTATCTTTACCACACCTTCTTCTAGCTAGCTATACACACGCGCGCACACACACACACAGGCATTTTGAACTACTTAGGTAAAATGGCATTTCTGAAATCTGTTTTAATATATGCCAAAACAAAAAAATGGCAGAATATCAACCAAATGTGATTAGCAAACTGCCATTAATAATTAACTCTAGATACAAAGTAGATTGACACAAAGGCTCATTATACTACTCTTATTTTTGAAATGTTGAACATCTGCATAATAAAAAGTTAAAAAAAATAGGAACGAGTTGAATTCACTAGTTTGATAAAATCTATACAACAGAGTAAGTACTATGCAGCTATGAACAAAGAATGACCAAGCTCTCTCTGTAATGATCTGAAGTAATCTGCAAGATTCAGTTAAGTTAAAAAATGCAAGACATAGAACAGTATATAACGTATGTATCTTTTGTTCAAGAAAAAAGGGAATATATATGTATATACATCATATATGTATGCACATTTATTTGCAAAAAAGAAATATTGAAATGGTAATAGAAGCTAATAAAAGTGGCTGCCTATGGAGGAGAGAATGGAAGAGTCGTGGGGAAAAAAACAGGGTGGAAGGGAAAAGAATAAAAGCAAGACTTCTGCATATACCTTTCTATGGAAGTTTGAATTCTGAATTACATTTTATCTCTTTAAAAATCCACTAAGCCAGAAAGAAAAGTAGCAAATCCTAAATTTGAAAACAAAATATCGCAGTTATATTTCAAATTAGTACAGGTGTTCCTTTTTTATTGAGTTTTATAGATACTGCATTTTTTTTTTTTTTACAAGCTGAAGGCTGTGGCAATCATACATCGAATAAGTCTATCAGCAGCATTTTCCCAACAGCATCTGTTGACCTCATATCTCTGTGTCGCATTTTGGTAATTCTTGAAATGTTTCAAACTTTATTATTGTTGCTGTTGTTATTATTATTATATTTGTTATGGTGAGCTGTGATCTGTGATCATGACTCACTAGAAGGTCAGATGATGGTCAGTATTTTTTAGCAATAAAGTGTTATTAAGGTATATACATTGTTTTTATAGGCACAATTCTATTGCACACTTAACTATGGTATAGTGTAAGCGTAACTTTTATATGCACTGGGAAACCAAAAAATTCATTTGACTCACTTTATTGGGATATTTAGTCTATTGCAGTGGTGTGGAATCAAATCCCAATATCTCTGAGGTATGCCTGTAATGCGAACACAGAAATTATTTCAAGCGACTTTGGAGTGCAGTTCTCTTTATCCTTGTATATATCCTTGATAGGAGAACTGCAAAGAAATCTTAAATTTTATTCACTATTTTTATCATTAGTAGTTAACACTAATTGCAATTTTGAAACTATATTTTGTACACAGTATACTATATATATACATATACTATATATGTATATTATCCAATATAATATATTGTAGTATATTGTAGAATAAAGCAAAAACTGTCAAGAGGCTCCTGGGTGGCNGTTACTCTAGTTTGCCTTAATAGAGTTTTTAGTATCAGGGAAAAAGAGATCCACATCAAAGAAGAAAGCACTGTGGTAATAATAATTTGAATTAATATTATTTAAACTTATTATTTTTTAAAGTTTTTGGGATTTTTTATTTTGAGGGAAAGAGAGCAGAGGAGGGGCAGAAAGAGAGGGATAGTGAGAGAATTCCAAACAGGCTCTGCATTGTCAGCACAGAGCCCAACATGGGATTCGAACTCATCAACCATGAGATCATGACCTGAGCCGCAATCAAGATTCAGATGCTTAATCAACTGAGCCACCCAAGTATCCCTAAACTTATTATTTTAAAAAATACATTTTCTATTTCTGTCCACTAAAAGGGCCTGGGGGCAATGACGCTTCAGAAGGAATGAGCACATCTGATGTCCAGAGTTTGGTTTTAAATGTCATTCCCCACTAACAGGAACAAAGGTTCCTTGGGGAAACGGCCAATTCCAAACATGGAGCGAGGAAAGCACGAGTTGAGCCTGGGACACCTACTCATGTCAGAAACCAAAAATGTGCTCAAAACTAGTGGGAACATGAAAAGGATATGAAAGGAACTTGAAGGAGTTCTGCACAGATTTAGAACCGTGTGCAAAAAAAAGCATTTACTGCAACTGATTATAAAAATACACAACCCTACAGAAAAAGAGAGAAAACTAATTTGGGGAGGTATTACAACTCCTTACTCTGAAAACTAATGATTAAAGGGAAAGAATTAAGCATTTATCATGCCCTATTCCAGAAGAATTTTCCCGCTTGATGAGTGAAAGCACTTCTTTAAAGAATACCATCAAATAAATGTAAAATTGAAGATGTATTAGAAAATCAGCATTCTGGAACACCCAATGAGATAACTGATTCGGGCAAATATTATCAAATGGACACGTTATTAGGGAATGGGATATTCATTTTGATGTCACCGGGCAGAGCCTTAGGCAAGTGGAAAGGGGGGGAACGTACCTTTAGAAGGAGAGATCAACCAAGTGATCAAATTTATCATCAAAACAGTGATAGAGGCTGATTACTATATCGTCCTGAGTAAGGAAGGGCAAGAAGTCATAAGATACTCTGCAGCTGGTCTGACTCAAGATGTCAGTGCAAAGAAAGGTGAGGGGACTGTTCAAGATCAGAGACTAAAGAGCTACAAGCAAGTACAATGCATGAACCTTAGCTGCAGAGAAGAGTGCAAAACTCAGCGAAAGACCCTTAGGAGACAACGAAGGGCTGGAATGAGATGAAATCAGAGGATTATTAACTCCTTAGGTGTGCTACTGGTGTCCTCAAGCAGGATGAACTACGTTGTGCTACAGTAAGAGCCCAAACTCTTGGTGACCTAAAACAAAGGTTTACCTCTCAGCCGTGTTGCGTAGCAGTAAGTATGACGGCTCCCAAACCACTGCTCTGCATAGGAAAGTAACTGCGTGTCCTTTAAGAACAGGAGAGATGCTTACCGAGCGGGGTGGGCGGTTCCGGGTATAATTCTACCATTCTGCAACAGAAGCTCCAAAATATCGTTAAATGCAAATGCTTCTGAAAGTTGCTTTCACTTACGCATTCCACTCTTTTACAAAAGTTGCTGTGCAAGGGGATATTTTACTTGCTTAGAAATAATTACAAGAACATTAATACTGTTTAGAAACACGGCAGAAATCAGTGTTCTATTTTCCGATAACCCAAGTACAATAGTACACTCTCTTGTTGAGACAGTCGATCGTTTTAGGTTACAGACTGTCTTTTTCTAGATAGAGGTTTCTCAAGCTTACAGTCATGTATTTTTAAAAATAGGTTCTACGTTGTAATTAACCCAAACGTGTTAATGCCAGTTGTACTCCTGCATGGAAAAACCAACCAAATAGCTAAAACTTGGCCGATGAAAATGGATCAACGTCACTGATTAAAAAGTCTGCAAGTGCTCTTCATGTAGTTTTGTAAATGATCAGAATTTCATCTAACTTAGAATGCCAACTGAAAAAACTTTCAGTACTCTAACGCGGACCTGGGGCGGGAGGGGGGGGGAAGGGAGGTCAAAAAAGGCTGTTCAAATGGCCAAAATGCAGAACACGGACCACAGCGAACACTGGTGAGGATGCAGAGCAAGAGGAAAGCTCATTCACTGCGGGCGGGAATGCAAATCAGCTACTTTGGAAGACAGTCTGGCAGTTTCTTACAAAATTAAACACGCTCTTACCACAGAACCCAGTAATTACACCCCTTGGTATTTACCCAAAGGAGTTGAAAACTTCCGTCCACACAAAGACCTGCACACGGATGTTTATAACCAACTTTATTTAAAATCACCGTAACTTGGAAACAACCCAGGTGCCCTACGGTAGACAAATGAATAAACTGTAGTATATCCAGATAATGGAATGTTATTCAGTGACAAAAAAGAAATGAGTGAGCTATCAAGACCCGAAAAAACATAGAGGAACCTGAGATGCATTTATTAAGGGAAAGCAGCTGATCTGAGGGGCTTACAAACATACTGTATGATGCCTACTATGTGACATGTGGAAGCGGTAAAGCTGTAGAAACAGTGAAAGGATCAGGGGTTGCCAGGGGTGGGTGGGTAGGGAGAGATGAACAGGCGGCGCGCACAGGGTTTGGGTGCAGTGACGCTACTCTGTATGACACTCTAAAGGTCACTGTACCTTTGTCCAAAGCCCATGGAAAACACGACACCAAGACTAACCCCTAAGGTAAACCATGGACTTTGAGCCATCGCTCGCTGATGTGTCCATGCAGGTTCCTCAGTTGTAACAAATGTACCACTCTGGTGGGGGATGTGAGAAATTTCTGGACCTTCCTCTCAATTTTGCTGTGAACCTAAACTTCTCTTTAAAACGATAGTCTTTAAAAAAGAGTGGCGGGGGGGGTTTCCTGATACCACCTGCTTTGCCCGGCTACTCCACTAAATAAATTAAAAAAGACTTCCTCCCACCTTTATGTAGTCAAGATTCCCTGGGCTCCCCTGGCCCAGCCCACCTGCTCAAAACACCCCCGTAGAAACTCCATCCTGCAGGTCATCTTCCTGCTCCCGTTTACCTCCAGATTGGCCCCTGGCACACGTTTTACCCTGAATGGATGTACTTTCTGGACACTGCCTTCCACCAAAATGAAGTGACATCATCAGCTGTATCTGCTGAACCTTTTAGTCCACTGTGCCTATTTTAAATATTTTGGTAATTATTTTTATGTAAGTTATTATTTTTCAACATCAACCTTTTGGAAAACGAACTGCTCAAACTTCATACTGTTAACGATTAGTATAACGTGCAGGTCCATTTGCTTAAGCGAGGAAAGAAAAAAAACAACCACAACTTGATGCCTTTTGTTTGTTTTTTACAAAAGAAAAACATTCAAAGTAAAATATGAACATTTAATTACCTTTAAATAATGTACGTAATAATTTACATGCTATCCATTCCCAAACACAGTGAACATAAATTCAATTTTATAAGACGCACACAATCTGCTTTTTGCCAACACATACCCTGTAGGTCACTTCAGATCTAACTGATTTCTCAGTCCGTGTGTGGGCACATAAAATACACAGACCTATGCCTGAAGTTGAAGATAAACCAGGAACACCTGAATATGAGAAGTCTGCCATGGAAGATTCTAAAACCACAATCAGTAACCGGAACCAAGTAACAAGGCACAAAAACTTCCCTTTGTAGTCACAAAGATTGAGTTTCCTGTCCCAGCGCTTAAGTATGGAAATAGGCTTGGCTAAATCACAAACTACATTTTATAGTGCATTTTTGTCACTGTTTAAAAAGGAGTATTTTTTCTTCTTACATAACGCGTTACACAAAAGCATTGGAAAAATAAACGGGATTAGATAAGTTCTCATACAATAAAGCTTTTTTCCCATGTGAAAAAGATATTTGTTTCTGCTCAAAACTAATACAATAGCTATAAGTACAGTAAAGAGAAGTATTAGAGATTTTACGCAGGTTTCCTACTACCCCTGAATCATATCTCTTGCCAGCCGTGTTACTTAAACCTTCAATGTGAAAGCCAGCTGAGTGAGACTGTCAATTGCATGTGATTTTTTTTTTTTTTTTTTTTTTTGGTCATTTGAAGATATGTTACTAGCACACAGAACATGGCAAAATGAAACTTTTCCTAGCAGGTAGGTTATTTTGCTACACATTAACTTTGTACTAGGCTATCCTTAATTTTTCTTTTTTTCCCCTATGTTAACGGATAAGAAAAAAATGTTCCACATAGAAATGGCTGCTTTAAAATTCATGCAACCAAGCAAAATCTAAACTATCTGTACTTCCCTTTTTTAACCCCAAAATTTGGGGGAAACTGATAGTTTTAGGAAGAGCAACTTATTGATAAAACAGTATATATCCATATGCTCTTGTCTCTAAAACAGTTTTAGAGTCTTAGCTTTATAAAGTCACACAGTTAAAGAAGGCATAAAGCCAACTACAAATCATGAAAAGAATGCAGTAATCCATACATAAAAGGCAGTCAAATACGTTCACACAGATTCAAGAAATCAGTAATCAAAGCTGTGAATAATGCCATCAAGTGTAGCACTGCACAAACTGTAATCGGAATTAAACCTTCGGTTTTATTAATTTTGAATATGGAAGTGGGACCAGCTAACCATGAACTTAACAGTGTACTTGTGCATCTGTTTATACAGGAGTATTGTAGCGTGCAACCCCTGCAGTAAGGAGAGTGCAAATCTTTACAGATAAAACAAGGCTGACCAAAAGGGGAAAAAAAAAAACCTTGCTCTCGGCTATAAAACTTAAGAGTAAAGAATAAATTGAGATTTTAAGGCTTTCTTAGAAATATTTTTCATGGCACTTCAACATTAAACATCACTAATACACAAAATATGTAAATATCCACGGTTACATAATCGGAAGTCCATGCCATGTGAATTATTAAGTAAGGGAGAACTTGGCCAAGTTTTGTTTCCTGGCAATTAAATTAGAGTTAGGGGAGGTTATTCATGTTTGGCTGTAATTAACATATAAATCATACAGAAATGTCAATTCACTAGTATACAGTACAAATTGAGTTTTGACTAACTGTGCCATTACCACTGGTTTCTTAAAGAACAGAAAGTCATTCCTTGCTGCAAATGTAATTAAACGGCCTTATTTCTCTCACAAGAGCAGTTATTATCCTTTCTTCAACTATTCAGCTCCAAGATCATTACCAGACAAATTCCTTTTGGCCATGCACACAGATCATTCTCGCAATCCATTTCTTGCACTACAGTCAGTCCAGAAAACACTCTATGACTCTAACAGGTCATTCTCGCCACACCATACTCCAAGCTGACCACACCGGGTTCCGATTTGGAAAACTCCTCAGCGTATTCGCTGTAACGATTATCTGCTGGGTTGCTGCCCTCTATAGTTCGAAGAGCATGATTCACAGGTAACAGAGTTTGCTCCTTAAAACACAAGGAAGTTTTGAGGGTAGGCGATTCAGGATGAACTGAATGTATCAACTCCTTGGTGAGAATTCCATCTGTTGCCTTATTTTTACATTGCTTAATTTTCTAGAACAAATCCAAATTTGAAAAAAATTACTAACTGCACATACTACATGTTCAATATAGGTTAGATGAAAGAAGAAACCAAGCTTTTGCAAATGTTCTCTTTATGAACAATACAAAGTTAAAACCTCAAAAAATTAATACAATCTAGTGCAGAAGAATAAGACATCACTGAGAATCCTGTTTACACAGCTTTTATAGTGAAAAATCGCTATTACACTTGAATGCAAAAGGTCTTTCATGTTTGAAAAAAAAAGCCTTCATGTTTGAAAAGGATCTATGTTACCTGGAAGTATAAAAAGTAAACATTTTATAATGAAAGAAATGTGTATGAGACCTTCAACCTGAATCTCAACTGTATCATAAACACACACTTATTTATCTAAAGGTTTTATTGCCTAAAGAACTTTCTTACATGGTTTCCCTGTAATGGTTTGTTACGTGAACACAACTAGCTTTAGAACACAATTT
>NW_027532842.1:5330467-5367134 GCF_008692635.1 Crocuta crocuta | reverse complement strand
ACTATTTTTAGAACACAATTTTTTTTTTTTTTTTTACACAGAACACAAGATTGTAAAAGTATTCTTTGGCAGAGTATCATGCTCTGCAAATCCCTGGACTGCTCTCTAGCCAATCTGCTTGGGTCACCTACGTGTTGGCTTGCCTCTCTTTTTACACACCCTCCCACTCTTTCCTCAAGCGGTTATTAGTTACCTCCTTTTCCGACAGATGACTATGAAACAGTCCTGCCCAACTGGCAGACACAACAGTCTGAGTTACAACTGTCTAGGATTTTTAAAGTATGTACTGATCCTTTTTACTTATATATGATGACAGAGAAAAGACTATGAGAAGGTCTTAGAGACAGACTTCTTAAACAAGATACAAAAGAAGGCATAAAACATAAAGACTGATCAATTTGCCTGTATATAAAACATACCATAAATAAAATGGAATAGACAAGAATGGACTACATGAAGCCACTTGTGACTATATATGTATGTATAGTATATATATATATGTGACTATATATATACATACATATATATGTATAATATATATAGTATCTGGTATATAAAGAACTCTTACAGACAATAAGGAAGAGGCAAATATGCCAACAGAAAAATGAGTGGCGGTTGGAATAAGCTGTTCACAGAAAAGAAGGCTTTTCTCAGAAAAGGAAAAACCAGATGGCCAGCATACATATGATAAGTCATTCAACTTTGCTGTTATCATGGAAATCCAAAGCTGAAACTTAAATGGTCTGCAGTAGCTGAGTGGACAGACTGTGAAATACACATTTAAGAGAATATTATACTGTAGTTATTAATAAAACACAAATTAAAGCAACATGTACCAACATGGATAAATTCCAAAACAACGTTGAGTGAAATGAAGCATGACAATATAACACCCTGTATATAGTTTTCCAACGTGCAGCTCCTCAAGCTGGATGAAGGGTTCATGTGCATTCATGTTGCCTGCTGCTCTTTTATACCTCATTAAAAATATATGCTTTTGTATTTTTAATAACTATTAAAAATAGTATTTTAAAGCATACAAAACAATCTTACAAATTGTGGATAAAAAGATATATAGTATTAGTATAAAAACATGCACGGGAATAATTAACACTGAATTCAGCCCAAAGTATGTGGGGATAGGCTGAGCAGGAGTATACAGGGTCTTCAAGTAGATCTATCATGTCTCATTTCTTAAAAAAAAAAAAAAAAAGCAAGCGACATGAAAGTTCTGAGGTATGATAAATATTAAAATCTCAAAAAGCTGGGTGGTAGATACCCCAATACTTATTATGCTCAGATCTCTGCTTTCCTGTTGACCCTGAACAACACAGGCGCTGCAGGGACCAAACCTCCCTGCAACCCAAAATCCACATTTAACTTTTGACTCCCCAAAAGCGTAACTAGCCGTTGACTGGAATCCTTACCAACAGCATCAGCAGTCAACTGATACGTACTTCCTACGCTATAATGTATTATATGCTGTATTCTCACAATAAAGTACGCTAGACAAAAGAAAATGTTATTTAGAAAAGCATGAGGAGGAGAAAGTCCATTTGCAGTGCTGTGCTCTTTTTATAACAAAAAATCCACTTTTAAGTGGGCCTGTGCATTTCAAACCCATGTTGTTCAAGGGTCGGCTATTCAACATTAGTATTTCAACACTAAAATTCAGGGACAACAATTAATAAGCAAAACTTGTTGAGGTTTCTCTCTACCACATACTAATTTACACTGACAACATAAGGGAATAAACGAATTTACTATTCCAAATGTATTGTATTAAGATACTTAAGAGTACTTACAGATTCTAAGTCTTTAATATCTTTCTCTAACTGCTTATTTTGCTCATTCATATTCATAATTGTATTAAACACAGACTGTCTAGGATGCAGCGTTCGGTCAAATTGGTGGTACATGTTTCTCCAGAACCTTTATGACAAAAACAAAGAACAAAAAACCACCAGCTCAATAAATCGTGTTTGAGAAAAACCAAGTATAAATACCTTGATGGTGCCAACTTACTTAAAGTTGAAAGATACTGTATTTGGCTCCAAAACTGTAAACTTCGCAGATGTGGAAGTGTAGAGAGGATTTAAGTACTTCTTCTGGTCGTCCAGGAGAAATGGCCACAGGGAGTGGGTCTTCTCCTTTAACCTTAGTGTGACAAGAAGAACAAAGATCTTTCCCACAGATGCCAATGAGCATATTTATAAATCAGGCAACTGTTTCCCAAGTAGACTTCAGTTTTCCTTTTTCCCTCCATTCAATCTAGCCTCACACCTGTCTCTGCATTCTGTATTCTCCCTTTTCACTTACAATCATGAAATAAATACAACCACGTCTTTTTTAACATAACACAGGTCTACCGTTTCTCTCACAAGCACACACGTTAAGAGTCCCTTCAACTCCCACAACTTGGTAAACAGGGTCTCTGAGATTCTTGTTTCAAATCCCCACACACGTGTATACAGAATGAGACAGCTCTATCGTTCTTTGCCTCAGTCTCTTACCCCTCTATCGGGGCTGCAGTACAAGTAATTCCAGAGCAGGGGCAAATTTAAGTGTGGATGAGTACAATAAAAGGGAATTGGGAAAAATCAGGTCATTATTCAATAGTAAAAAGACACCAAATATACTGCAACTTTAAAAAAAAATTTTTTTAATGTTTTTATTCATTTCTGAGAGACAGAGAGAGAGACAGCATGAGCAGGGGAGGGTCAGAGAGAGAGGGAGACACAGAATCCAAAGCAGGCTCCAGGCTCCGAGCTGTCAGCAAAGAGCCCGATGCGGGGCTCAAACTCACAAGCTGTGAGATCATGACCTGAGCCGAAGTCGGACACTTAACTGACTGCGCCACGCAGGCACCACTATACTGCAGAGTAAGTGGACAAAGGGTAGAATGGTTTCGGTAGTATATTTACTATATAAATAGAATAGACAGGGGTATAGAGAAAGGTGGAGATTTTGTTCATTTTTCTATGATCCCTAAGATAGGTAAGTTCTTAGAAAGACTAGTAAGAAATATGTGCTTTTATTACCATCTTCCTTTTTGAGAGGATGTTTGGCACCAACTGGGAAGGATAGTTTTTCCTAAAATAGCTTTGTACTAAAGAGTCACCTGCTCCAAATTATGATAAATTGTGAATTACACTGAGCTAAAGTCTCAATGCTCTGTGATTTGTTCATCTCTGTCATACTTTATTTCAGCTGTAATTCCCTTTAAACATCTGTAGAATCTTCCCTGTGCTCTCAGTTCTGCTTTCAGCTCGATTGAGAGTGAGAGCACGTGGCTGTCTTCAAATTACTACCAGACTTAGCTGCTCTAACAGGTCTCTTGGATATGCAAGAACCTATAAACGCTCTTCATTGACTTGTAAGACATCTAAATTCAGAAACTCAACCTAAAAAACATATAAGAACTTCTCACAGCCTTGTCCCACATCTCCTCTGCATCAAATTCCAGCAAGAAACCACTACTCCCAAAGACTGGTGAGGAAAGAACGGAGAGGAGACCCAATTCAGGACAGACACACTAGCCAACATGTTTTCCCCACACAATTGTCTGCTTAGAAATGTGAGAACTGTGGGGTTGGGGGGCTCAGTCTGCTGAGTGTCCAGCTCTTGACTTTGGCTCAGGTCACAATCTCACGGTTCATGGGATAGAACCCCACATAGGCTCTGCAATGACAGCATGGAGCCTGCTTGGGATTCTCTCTCTCTGCCCCTCCCTGTGAGTGATTATGTGCTCTTTTTTTTTTTCCTCTCTCTCTAAATAAATAAGCTTTCAAAAGAGTCTTTTAATTAATTTTTTTAATGTTTATTTTTGAGAAAGGGAGAGACAGAGCACGAGCAGGGGAGGGGCAGAGAGAGGGAGACACAGAATCCAAAGCAGGCTCCTGGCTCTGAGCGTCACCACAGGGCCCAATGCCGGGCTCACGCAGGGTTTGAACCCACAAACTCCAAGATCATGACCTGAGCCAAAGTCGGACACTTAACTGACTAAGCCTCCCAGGCGCCCCTCAAATATAAATTTATTAAAAAAAAAAAAAAAAGAAATGTAAGAACTTTAAGTTCTCATCTTACCTTAAAACCAACAGTTTTAAAATTCTTTACCAAACTTTATTTATTTATTTATTTTTATTTTTTTTTAATGTTTTATTTATTTCTAGTAGTGAGAGAGAGACAGCGTGAGCAGGGGAGGGTCAGAGAGAGAGGGAGTCACAGACTGAAACAGGCTCCAGGCTCTGAGCTGGCAGTCAGCACAGAGCCCGACACCGGGCTCGAACCCACGAACCGCGAGATCATGACCTAAGCCAAAGTCGGACGCTTAACCGACTAAGCCACCCAGGCGCCCCTCTTTACCAAACTTTAAAACCTAGTGATCAATACTTTGTAGGAAATGAAATAGTGTAAGGCTTTTCTGTTCTAAATATATATTCAGACTAGAAAGGAACATGAAGGGGGTTTCCAGGATGTTGGCAATACTTCTTGTTCTGGGTGCTGGTTACATAGATGGAGAAGTTTTATATTTGCTGAGCTTCACACTTACACTATATGTACTTTTCTGTATGTATGCCACCTTTCAAAACAGATGTTTAAAATATGTTTTTACTACTAACCTGAGGATATTAAGGATCTTCAGAAGGTACTTGGCCTCAGAAATACAAACAATAAAATTCAGTTCTACTACAAACTGTCAAGATATTTTATTTCGATTTTTTTCTGTTTTCTGCATGTTATATACATATTTTTTAATAGTTTATTGTCAAGTTGGTTTCCATATAACACCCAGTGCTCATCCCCACAGGTGCCCTCCTCCATGCCCATCACCCCCTTCCTCTCCCCCGCACCCCCAAAGCAAAGATATTTTATTATGTCCAACTATGAGCTATATTAGATCTCAGCTAAGGAGGAAAAAAAAAAAAGACCACTTGAAGCAAACCATCTTACTTGAGTTCTTCTCTTTCCTTCTGACAATTTCCAAGGAAGTTTCCAAATTGGCATGAGTGAATATGTTCATGGATCTGAAGGAGAAACGCCTCATTGAATTCAAATGCTTGTGGAAACTGTTCGGTCAAATGCCACACACATTCCAAGAACTGAGTAAACACCGGGGAGACTTCCTTTGGGTCACCGTCCAAATGGCCACACCTAACCCCCCAGAAAGCACAAGCTTTTAAAAATGCCTCTGCGCAAAGACAAGTGTTCAGGTATTTTTAAATTAAAACAGACGCGCACGTGAGCACACACACACACGGGTATTATTAAATTTAAACACACACATGTACGCACCTAAAACACTGTTACACTGGCACTAAAAAAGCATAATGTTTTTTATTAAGCAATTTAAACCTATGAGTTTTTCAACCACAACTTTAAAGGGTATGTTACCTTCTAAGTATCACAATCCAGACAAGAAGGAAGGTAATAAATTGCCATAAAAATTAACAAAGGTTTGAGAATTGAAAGAAAAGAGGAGAAAAAAATTAAATCCGTTTTCATACAAAAAACCCAGTAGCAGCACTCTCACCTGCCACGGGACATGTGGGCTCCTGGAGAACAGAAATATTCTGGCACTGTAGGATAGCTTTATTAATCTTACAAAACATATAAATGTAAAACTATACAACTCACCTCTCTGAAAACTTATGTCCAAAAGAGATCCAATCCTTTTCTATTAAAACCTTTATGAGAAAAAGTAAAATGCAATTTACAACTACTGTCAATTTCTTTTGTTTAAAATGGATTAAGTCCTATTATTTTAAAATAGCATTTACCCTTTTAACTTATGGTTGCAAACAAAACAAATTTGTGTTTAATTACAGGCAAAAGACAGGAAGAACCTGGATTAGGGGCTGGTTTAACAAAGAGTAAAAGTAATGCATAAAAGAAATAGGGAAGTTCTGTGACTTAATGATTCCGGTTGTATTCATTACATTTTAAAAAAATACATTTCCATTTTGATGATATCTGCATAGCAAAAACAGTAAGAAAATATAAATCAAAACAATAGTAGTTAACTGTGAGTGGCAGACTGGGATATGTGTTAAACTTTTTTTTTTTTTAATGTTTTATTTACTTCTGAGAGAGAGAGAGAGAGAGACAGTTTGAGCAGGGAAGGATCAGAGAGAGAGGAAGACACAAAATCTGAAACAGGCTCCGGGCTCGGAGCTGTCAGCACAGAGCCTGATGCAGGGCTTGAACCCACGAACCGTGAGATCGTGACCAGAGCTGAAGTCAGAGGCTTAACCGACTGAGCCACCCAGAAGCCCAGTTTTAAACCTCTGGGTTACTTGTACACTACTTATACAGTGCTTACAAAAAAAAAAAAAAAAAGATAAAGAGAGCAATGAAAAGTTTATGTTCAAATTCAAATGTTGGTATCTAACCTCCTGAATGAACTGTCTTTATCTGTTTTCTCTATCACAACTCTCCTGAAGGAACAAGCCTCTAATTTTTTTCAGTCTGATAACATAACCTATCTTCTTAGTATTTACTGTGCCACGTAATTTCATGATATGATCACCAAGTACATTTTCAGGATCAAAGCTGCCACACGTAGCTTCTCTGTTTTGCTGTGAATCTCCCCAAAAGGCCACATCCTGTGACGGGGAAAGATGCGGTTTGTGCAGCCAGCTTGCACGGGCTCAGACCCCGCTCTGCACCCCCACTCTTGTGTGACCTCAGGCACAGGTCTTCAGGCTGGAGCCCCGGGTTTTGCGGCAGGCCCTCCACCTGTCTTCTACCCACGTCTAGAACTTACTCCGCATCTTCCTCACGAAACTTAGCCTCCTGCTTCTCTCAGCAGAGAGCATGAGAGCAGCGGCATCCGTGCTGGCAACGGAGTCCGGATCCAGGAAATCATTCTGGAAGGGGCTCCTCTCTTCTGCCGCACATCTATCCGGGAACAATTTACCGACTCGACTTTCTCAGCACCCCTGGAGGCGCTGTGTGGGACCGCCTCACCCCAGGCCCTCTCTCTCTCCTGAGCTGTCCCACCGGTCTCCATCGTGGCCTCCTGGCCTCCGCCACCCACTCCCCTCCGCCCTGAGGACACCAAGCCATCTTTTCACAAGGAAGATCTGAGCAAGTACTGGTTCCTCTATTTAAAGCCAGTTAATGGCTCTCACTACCCAAAGAAGGCGAAGGCCAAGTTCGTCTTCTCTTGCTGAGGCCTTCCTCCCACCGTACCCTCTGCACGCCAGCGGCCCGCTCGGACAGCCTCAGCGCCATCCATCACCCACGCCCGCGGTCAGCTAAGGGCGCTGTGCTTTGGTTCCCGTCGCTCCTTTCACCTGGGAGCCCCCACTCGGCCCCCGGGTATTCCTCACATGCCTTCATCGGCATGTGTAGCAAACAATAAAAGCTGAGCAGGCAGAAAAAAGACTCCTTGCCTTCCACTCTCAAGGTAAGCGGCACAACATTTTATTAGGAGCACTTCCATTCAGCCTGTCCAAGATTCTGTACGTGAGTGCCACCAAACAAGGCTGCTGGAAGGGATCTGGGGATGTTAAACTGTCCTCTGCTTTAATGATGGCCCTGCATTTAATCATTCTAACTAGTGAAAACTTCCTCCCTTCACTTCACTTACTTTACTTGCCATGAGTGATGACGCAAATTTTGAAAGAATAAGTTAATCTAATCATGTTAAAGAGCAGAAAATCCAGGGGCACCTGGGGGCTCAGTCAGGTATGCATCTGACTCTGGCTCAGGTCATAATCTCGCAGTCCATGGGTTAGAGCCCTGCGTCGGGCTCTGTGCTGACAGCTCGGAGCCTGAAGCCTGCTTTAGATTCTGTGCCTCCCTCTCTTTCTGCCCCTCCCCCACTTGCGCTCTCGCTCTCTCTCAAAACTAAGTAAACGTTTTTAAAAAATTTAAAAAGAACAAGGCAGAATATCTATTCACTTAGAAATTTAATCTTCAGATATAAAACATGCTTCCTACTGTGTAATTACAATGAACAAATAAAGGAGTTTTAAATATAAAGTTCCTTCTAGAATATAATTTTCTAAATGTTTTCATTATTTATTTTGAGAGAGAAAGAGAGAGCGAGCGAGCGAGCAGGGGAGGTGCAGAAAGAGAGGGAGACACAGAATCTGAAGCAGGCTCCAGGCTCTGAGCTGTCAGCTAAGACACGGGGCTGGAACCCACAAACTGTGAGATCATGACCTGAGCCGAAGGTGGAAGCTCAACTGACTAAGCCCCCCAGGCGCACCTAAAATACAATTTTTAAGTACTCTTCTTTGTGCCTTGTTTTACTCTATCACCCATATTTGTTGGATAAAAATGAGGGAGAAAATACTGAGTATTTCTACTATAACATTTTAGAAAACAACTATTAAATTTCAAAGTTGTTGGGTCACCACGGTGGCTCAGTCAGTTGAGCGTCTGACTTTAGCTCAGGTCATGATCTTGTGGTTCCTGAGTTCAAGATCAGCACTGGGCTCGTTGCTGTCAGCCTGTCAGCAGAGAGCCCGCATCAAGTCCTCTGTCCCCCACTCTCTCTGCCCCTCCCCTGCTCAAGCTCTCTCTCTCTCAAAAAATTTAAATAAGTAAATAAATGAGAAACTTGTTTTCAAAGAGGTGGTACAAATTGAAATCAGGGTGACTCAAGGGTTTGAACCTCAGCACTATATACATTTTGGGCCCAAAGTTCTTTGCTGCAGGGCTATCCCACGCGGTACAGGGTACGAGCAGCGTCCTGAGCCTCTACCGGCTAAATGCCAGTTACATCCTTTTTTTCTAACAATCAAAAACTGTCTCCTAACATTGCCAAATGTCTCCTGGGAGGACAAAATCCCTCGTACTTGAGAATCTCTGGCCCAGCCGAATCACTCCTTACCATGAATCCTTTGAGGGTCCTGTAGTAGGAGTCGAGCAGCAGAGAGCCCAGGGAGCAGACCTGGGACGTCCTGTCCCAGCCATCAGAGCAATGCACCAGCACACTTGCGCTTTCAACCATTATTGCCTGCAGAGAAAGGTCGTACTTAGATTACAGCAGAATACATTTCAGTTTCCACGCTAGCAGCTACTGCGTCACACAGAAGAGCCAGGACAGCAATGATAATGCTGTCATGCAGAATTCCCAACAAACAAAAGTAAACAAAAAAAGACAAAACACAATAAAAACACAAAGCAAACAAACAACCAAAACTGCTGTTTCAAAGTATTTGGGAATTTTTTTAAGTCCCTACATGGAATGCTACGTAATCTTTTAAAGCTCAAAGAAAAGCGAGCCTCATTAAGGAGGTAACAACACATAATAAAACTTATCTGACTGGAAAGGATACCAGCTTCCAACAGAATAAATGTAACCCTTCCCAACCAGCATAAACCCCCAAACCAATGTGAGCGAAGAGGAGTTACTTTGGCTAAGAAGATTGCTGCGTCCATAACAGCTTTGATATGGCGAAGCCATCCTGAGCTCTCCAAACCAGAGTAGAAATCACTGACAGAAAGCCCTTTGGTACCATTGACTAAAAAAGAGGGAAAAAATTTTCAATTAGAATGAGGCTGCAGTCTCCACTTGCCCTATTCAAGCTCTGAGTTCAATGAGAAAAAGAAGAGAACAAAATAAAAAGCAACATCCTATAAATGAAAAGATGCTATTAGAAGCTCAATAATGGACTTTTTGGGTACATTTTTGTCATTCTTCACGCTTAAAAAAAGCTCCTATCTCTTTTTTTTTAAAAAAAATCTTAAGTACCAAGTATTTTAAAAAGCCTGGATTTTTTAAATTAAAGAATTTTAAGTTTATTTTTGAGAGCGAGTGAGCGAGTGAGCAAGAACAGGGGAGGGGAAGGGAAAGAGAGAGAGAGACTCCTAAGCAGGCTATGCACTGTCAATGCAGAGCCCAAAACAGGGTTTGAACTCATGAACCGTGAGATCATGACTTGAGCCTAATTAGGGCACTTAACTGACAGAGCCACCCAGGCGCCCCCCCCCCAAAGTCTAGTATTTTAATTTTTTAAATATTTATAATTTTTTAATTTTTAAAAAGCTTTTAAAGTTTATTTATTTACTTTGAGAGAGAGAGGGAGAGGGAGAGTGAAGGAGAATCCCAAGCAGGCTCTGCACTGTCAGCAGAGTCCGTTGTGGGGCTCGACCTCATGAACTGTGAGATCATAACTGGATTCAAAGTCAAGAGTTGGACACTTAACCAACTGAGCCACCCAGGCGCCCCTGATATTTTAATTTTTTAATTGTTTTTTAATGTTTATTTATTTTTGAGAGACAGAGAGCACAAGTGGGGAAGGGGTAGAGAGAAAGAGAGACACAGAATCCAAAGCAAGCTCCAGGCTCTAAGATATCAGCACAGAGCCCGATACGGGGCGCAAACCCACAAACTGTGAGATCATGACCTGAGCCGAAGTTGGACGCTTAACCGACTAAGCGGCCCAGATGCCCCTGATATTTTAATTTTTAAAATTCCAAACCATGATGGAAAGATACCTTAATACTTAAATAGAGCATCATTACCATCAATTAATCAATCTTCACTGCACAGACTAAGAAAGAGGATCTATCTAACAATAGCAATTTTTTGCAAAACCATTAGAAATGTGCTATCCAATACAGTAGCCATTTATTTTTTTGAATGTGACTGTAGGAAAATTTTATAGTTGGACTAGCATTATATTTCTATTAGACAAAGTTGCTTCAAAGACAAGTAATTCATACCTTCCAATAACTTCTGAAGGCTGGACCGCATGACATGAATATTTTCAATTCCAACAAACTGAAATCTAATATTAGAATAGTTGTCTTCATTTTCATAACCTTTTCCAGCTGCTCTGTTGGCCATTGCATTCAGCTAAAATTTAAAATTTTAGAAATTTTGAGATAAACTGCTTTTATCTTTTAATTTAGTTCACCAAAACATCATGAAAGCACTAAATAAACCATATTTTAGCAGAGAGTTTAAAGAACACTTCAAAACTGAATATGCTACCATTTTTTAATAAATAAGTGTCACATGTTATTAACAGTAAAGAAGGACACTATAAAGTAACAACGTGATGGAAAGTTCAGACAAAAAGTTCCCCATAAATAATTTATGAAACTAATTCACTTATGTTTTTAGTCAGTTTTCCATATGTTTGCAGTATTTCAAAATTTAAAAAACATTAAGAAGTATCTCTTATCTGAATCCTAAATGATTCAGAGATGAGCAGAGTTGGGAGGTTTTTCTGTTATAGAATGAATGAGATTCACTTCAGAGCAAGCCTGTGGAACAGCTGATCATGAGAGGGCCGCAGGCACCCTGAAGAATCCCATCTGAGATACACGTCAGATTATCTGAGGTCCTCCATATTGTAGATACCGGAGGTCCACATAGTATATACCATGGCATGTAATTTACTAGCCTGATATACCTCCAAGAATTGGGCCAAAATAAACTGATCCGTAAGGAGAAAACAGACTGCTAGCAGGCCCAATGTCTTTGGTCACTTGATCAAATGCAGAAGTTCATTTAAGATTTGTCATGTTTCAATTCTTTCAGACTAGGATTTCATATTGTGCATTATTACAGTTTACTAAGTATTCTTATCAACTTGGATGAAAGAAAACCTAAACTGGAAGAAAACGTAGCATTTCAATTTGGTGAATGGGGGCCCAGTTTAGTAACAAGAAGGGTTCGATTCTAGCTGCTAGCTCACGATTAGTAAGCACCTAAGGTGAGAGTTAGAGATTAAAACGCTTCCATATTATTGCTTAAGTTTAACTAGTATAACAAAACAAAGAAAGTCCTGTTTTCTGTGTAGAGGTCAAGTATACAAATAAGAGGTACTAGGTCCTGAGAGACAGATCCCCTCAGGCGAAAGTCTTGTGTTACAACAATCGTTTATGTCTAATATCATCTAAAAGTAGTTCTGACCTGCGAACCCACCCAGACGAAACAAGGAAGTAAAATAAAATTTGTCTTACAAGAGATAGCACCAACATTCTAGGCTTCTAAGAACCTCTTAACAAGATGAAAGATTATCCAATTATCAATTTCTAATTTTTAAGACTTCTTAATTTACTCAAATTAATCTTATCTTCTGTTTCTTCCATTATCTTTTGTGAGAATGCACAATGATGAGAATAACTTCTAAAACAACTACCATAAAACTGCCTATATCGCTCACTCGCTTTTTCTCATCGCTTTCTCTTATTTTCTCATCATTCCAGATTTTTGAAGAAATCCTCACTATAATTCTGCCAATGTCCTTTTGTGTAGCCCACCAGCTCTGCATGCGATGCTATAATAAAAATTAAAAGTAATGTTAGCTGTTACCATTGAAGACTTTAATTACTTTAGTTTCAGGGTCCTATATGCATTAGTTGTTTAACTGTGTTTATAAAAAGAAAATGGGATTCTGACATTTGGCCCAATGATAAAAATTCAACCTAACATTATAGACGCCTAACAGAATAACTGTTTCCTGTTTACTATTTATGATTCTCTAGTTCAATGTTTCCTAAGTTAACTCACTATTTTTCCTTATTTTCTTGAATATTTCAAATTAAGGCTCATTGTTTTAATGAAAAGTATTTTGACAATTAAAAATTCTACCCAAAAAATGAGTAAGATTTTCTAATTTTTCACAACACACACACTACTGAATATTTCCTCACAATAACGTAAGAGTTACACATCATCAAGAATTCTCCTTATAACGCCAAGCTTTTCTAAACTGACACATAAATCAGAAGACATAAGAAATCACAGGTCTAGGAGACAATCTCCTAAGTTGGCATCCTTTAAAAGACTGCTTTCATCAGTACATGAGCCTCAATTAACTTAAAACTAGGATTCAGATAGATCGTTTATGGGCAATTAGATCAAACCTCATTACTTAAAGACAGAAAGATAATTCGACAAACAGACTGTACTGTATTCAAGACACATACTTTGGGCCTGGTGTCCATGACATACATGTAGCGATTGACTGGGTTGGCTTTGCTGATGGCTTGAAGCAGGTGCTCATCCTCCAGGCACCTGGCACTGAACCCTGACAGCGGCTGACTGCATCGGCAAATGGCAGCCTAATTGTAAAAGGACAGAAGACAGATTATCCAAAGATGTCTCAAACACGTCTAAAAAACGCTTTAAAGAAAAACAAAAGTTAAAGCCACACACGTAACCTTTTTAAAAGCTGGCAGGACAATTAGAAGATGTTAACTCTTAAATACTATTAGAATTAAACACTATTTGAATATTTTGATGTTATGTAAGTTTTCCCAATATTCTCTTCTACTAAGAAACTGAAATGCCTCCTGACCTAGTTTGATGAAATATTCTTAAATTCTAAGAAGCAACACGTGGTCAATTCTCTATCATGTAACCTACTAAGATACTTGCATTCTATGTTCTCGATTATAAGATACTTTCCACTCAAGTTCAAGTAGGAGATTAGTCAATAAAGGTAGAACAAAATGTTTAAAAATAGCAACATCTGAGCTTTTACTTTCCAAAAGCTTTCAGATCTCTACTCAGAAATCAATCTTGGGGCGCCTGGGTGGCTCAGTCAGTTAAGCGTCCGACTTCAGCTCAGGTCATGATCTCACGGTTCGTGGGTTCGAGCCCCGTGTCGGGCTCTGTGCTGACATCTAGCTCAGAGCCTAGAGCGTGTTTCGGATTCTGTGTCTCCCTCTCTCTCTGACCCTCCCCTGCTCATGCTGTCTCTCTCTTTCTCAGAAATAAATAAAACATTAAAAAAAAAAAGAAATCAGCAATCTTAATATAAAATGGAACATAAAGTAAGAAAAACAAGCTTCAGTTCAAACTTGAGTTCAAATATAGTCAATCTAAGAGGGCAAACATATCTGTAAGAAGTAGTGAATGTCGGATTGGACATTCACTATTGTTTAATGTCTTAAAGAAAGGTTGAAAAGATTTAGACCCATGTACTTTTTCTCCAGTCTCATCCACACCAACTCCAGCTTAACCTACCCAACATTCCAACCACTGTATTTAACATTAAGGAAGAAAAGTATACATAAATTCACACACTCACATATTTTAAATTCACACACAAAATAAGGCCATGAGAATCTAATAAAATAGAAGAAAATGAGGGTTGCTTTACAATATTCTTTTCAGACATACTTTCTGATTTGTTAAATTGGGCACTGAAGATCTATTTTCAGCCAAGCTTCCCAATAAATACTGTATACAAACATGGGTGTGCCAAACAGAGGCCACACGCAGTTATAGCTCCCCATGCCTTTGTTATGAACTTTTGTTTACAGTTTTACTTTTTACCTCTGGTTCCCTTCTGAAACTAAAATGTATAAAATCAAAAGATTAAAGTGAATGGAAAAGGGGAGAAAAATAGAGCAAAGATGTTAATAAAATTTCAGGAAATGAAAGCAGGTTGACACGTAATAACCAATTTACCAGAACAAAGGAAACTGCCAAGTTGTTATAAGTCAACAAGAACCAAGTATTCTGAGCAGCAAAATCCCAGAAAGGGATTTACCTCTGAAAGCCCGAGCCAGAGTATAACTGAAAATAGAACCGACTGAATATCTGTATGCGGACTAGTTAAGGCTCCCAGATCTTCCTTCATTCTGAAGACAAAGTTTATTCTATGAAAAGGATTAACCTGAAGACTCTGGACAATAGGCACAGCTGTGGGTATAACCCTCAAAAAAGAGGAGGATAGGACGGGGGACACCTGGGTGGCTGGTCAGTCAAGTGTCCAACTTCAGCTCAGGTCCTGATTTCACAGTTCCTGAGTTTGAGTCCAGCATCGGGCTTGCTTCGGTCAGTTCAGAGCCTGGAGCCTGCTTTGGATTCTGTGTCTCCCTCTCTCTCTCTGTGCCCCTCCTGCACGCGCTCTCTCTCTCTCTCAAAAATAAACAAACATTAGAAAGTAATTTTTTAAAAAAGAACAGAAAAAGAATCCAAAGCTAGAGATCACACATGCACACAAACTTCTAAACAGCTTTGTAGTACCTCACTTTTACATATGAGAGGACAGCTAAGAATCAGGTATTTTGAAAGGCATGAAAAACAAACAAAAAATTAACAGAAAAAAGGAACTCAGAGCAACAGACAACTAATGTGGGGAGCTAGAGAATTCTTTTTAAAAAATCTTTAATATCTTCGGAGAACCGAGTCATCTCAGCCAAGGAAAGAAAAGTGTCTAAAAAGTTCAGAAAATAGGGAAGAGTACTTAGATTTTAAATACAGTATAGCAAAAATAAAGAGGTGGACTAGAAACAAACCAACAAAGTTGAGGTCTAAAAAATAGAAAGAGATGGAAAATAGGAGAGAGAATTAAGAAAAACGGAAGTTTACAGAAGCCCGCTTGCCAACACACACACACACACACACACACAAAGTACAAAGTACAAAAGTTAACAGAAGACAGGAAGTTACCAAAGAAATAGAGAAGTAATTTCCCACAAGTGAGTTCCCAGAGAGAATTTTTAAACACACGCCAACGTACCTCACTGTGAAATTTCAGAACACTAGGGGGCAAAGCAGATTTTAAAAGCTTCCTGAGGAGAAACAATCAGGTCACAAAGGACTGGGAGTCAGAAGTGGCAGGGAACCCCCCAACTTCCCAGGCAAAGGGGTTTCCTCTCTCTGAACTACAGTTTCCCCATCTGAAGGTTACAGGTAACGAGCAGAGGCAACCTTCTAAGATTCTCATGGGGATTTCATGCATACGAAGCCTCTCACATAAGGCACCTGGTGGCCCGCTATTCCAAGCTAGAGAGATGGGCAATCCCCACCACAGCATCTCTGCCTCCTCCACCCGTACATCGTGAAAAATCTCTCTGATCTGAAGAGCTTTCTATAAAAATTGAGAGCCTGAAATAGCCTTTCTTCTCTTCTTTTTCCTAGTTGGCTTGTCCAGACCATCGGGTTTCCCCCAGTACAAGCACGAGCAAAAGAGAACCACAGGGAAGCAGCACCTGTCTGAGCATCAACCCTATTACCTCCAGGGCCCTAGGAGAAGAAAGGAAACACTGAAGGGGGGGGCGGAAGATGACAAGTATGAAAGTTTCTACATTTCAGGGTACTTCTGTTTTGAAATTTCAAAAACAAAATTAAGGGAAAAGCCAGCACTTCTTTCAACATTATAATAATGACCTCTTAATGTGAAACGAGTGCTCTTTAGGATGCTTAAACCTGAAGAGGGATTACACCTCATTTGTAAATGAAGAAAAGAAAAAGAAAATCTTGTTTTCTTACCTCTTTATGTTCATGATAGTAGGAAAGAACTGGGAATCTTCCCTTGCTCCGGAACTTGGAACTTCCAACAATTATTGGTTTACTTGCTATTCGGGGAACATAAAGTTCTCTGGGGTAAGTTTCACAAATCTGTAAAAAACAAATAAAACATCACCGGTCTTCTCACAGTTCAAAAACCATGAGGTTAAAAACTACCTGTAAAAACCTTTCAAACATATTAAATGTAAGTGCAGCACACATACAGAGAGACATCTTGCTGTTGTGACATGACACTCTCTCAGTCTCTGGTACTAACATTCTCTGAATTTCTCCCAAAAGGTTGCTAAGTCGAAATAAATCAGAGAAAGCTACATACCATATGATTTCACTCTTACGTGGAATTTAAGAAATAAAACAAATGAGCAAAGGGGAAAAAAGAGAGAGAGAGAAAGATAAGCCAGAAAACAGACTCTTAACTACAGAGAACAAACTGATGGTTACCCGAGGGGAGGGGAGGGTGGGTCACGTAGGGGATGGGGATTAAGGAGGGCACTTGGATGAGGACCCGGTGTTGTAAGAAGTGTTGAGTCACTACACTGGACACCTGAAACTAGTATTACACTGTATGTTAACTCACTGGAGTTTAAATAAAAACTTAAAAAAAAAAAGGTTGCTACCTACGTTACCTTGTATTCTCGGTTGGCATCAGACAGCTGCCAGTTAGAATTCGGCACTCCCATCCTCTCATACTCCTCGGCAAGGTCAATGAGCTGCCAGCCCTGTAGGCGTTCTGCGTCGTTTTGTTTGGGGTTGTAGGAGAATGCATAGAGATCTTCGTATTTTGCTATAGTACACAAAATACATGAATGTTAAGACACTACTGTTAAAGAGCTTATAGTTAAAATTTCAGTTTTATCCCTTCAATTTTTCTTTAAAATGTTCAAAGAGATAACTAATACCTGAACATATGTGACCTTAATATTTCCTCAGTTCTTTAATTCACACGCTTATATCTAAAGGGATACATATCAATCTGAGATTTAATTTATACCAGCAAAAGTTAATAAATACTATTTTTATATTAAAATAGCCTATGGTGTAATAATTCTTTTCCTTAAAAGTAGAATTTTAACGATGCAGACCCTTCTCGCCTACCACTCTTCCCCGGCGGGATGTGAAATGAAGACACTGCGGCTCTGGTAAAAGACGAGAGGCGGCACACAGAACGTGACACTGCACTCCCATCCCTACGTGATGGCCTGGACCAAAAGTGGCATCGGTTGTACAGAGCTCCGGAGAGCACTTACTCCTGAACCGTGCTAAGCTAAGCCCCTAACGTGACAGACCCATCTTGACTACAAGATTTGTCTTAGCCTGGGACCACGGGATGGATGCTATAGGCTTCACGTGTCAGGAGAGAAGGTGGTACACACACCTGCCCCTAGACCGTGGCAGTCCGGGCGCTAACAGAAAGTACATTCAGTAAGCAATGTGCTTGGTCTCCCTGGAGAGATCTGTGTAATCCAAGTCAGGCTGGGGGAAGGAAGCCTCCAGATCCTGAAGGATAAGTAGTGATAGCATTCCTCCTCTCACTCCTGCGTCTACTCAAGTTCGGCTCACCCTCTCTTTCTCCTTCGGCTATCTCCCTTATGTCCCATTGCTACCCAAGGAGCCCAAGCTTCCTTAACTTCTCACTTAGCAACCAATTTCCAAGTCATTCCCCTCGGTTGTGGGATACTCACTTGAAAAAAAACAAAACCTGTCCTGTTGGCTACCAACAAACTTTAAAAACAGTAACATAAATCTATGCTTTTTAAAATCTGTGCTCTGAATGCTTCACGTTTTCTTGACTCTTACCCCTTCTTTGGAAACCATTCTTACAAGTCAGATCAGAAGCAGCTAATTATTTCAAAGCCACATTGTTTGGAATAGAATGCACAAGAACTTAAGAGTCACTTAAAGTATATACCCAAAGGATACAAAAATACAGATTTGAAGGGGTACGTGCACCCCAATGTTTATAGCAGCACTATCAACAATAGCCAAATTATGGAAGGAACCCAAATATCCATCGACTGATGAATGGATAAAGAAAATGTGGTATATATATATACAAAGTAACATTACTCAGGCATCAAAAAGAATGAAATCTTACCATTTGCAACAACATGAATGGAGCTAGAATGTATTATGCTAAGCAAAATAAGTCATTCAGAGAAAGACAAACACCATATGATTTCACCTGTATGTGGAATTTAAGAAACAAAACAGATGAACATATGGGGAAGGAGGGAAGAGAAGAGAGGGAAACTCTAAGAGTTTCTTAAAGACAAGCAATAAACTGGGTGATGGACGAAGGTGGGTGGGAGATGGGCTAGATGGGTGATGGGCACTAAGGAGGCACTTGTGATGAGCACTAGGTGTAAGTGATGGATCAATGAACTGTACTCCTGAAGCCAACATTGCACTGTACGTTAACTAGAATTTAAATTCACACACACACACACACACATAGGAGTAACGTAAAGCATAAAGTAACAATGAGATATTAAGTGTCTTAGATAATCCATCACAAAATTAAGTAAGCTTTGGTCTTTAATCACAGTACCTTGTTTTGACAGTTGTAGCAAAGAATTGTAAATATCATGGCAATCTCTTTCTCTGGGAACAATGAAATGTACAATTCTGAAGTTCTTGCACTGAATCACAAGCGGGCAGCCAGAAGTAGTCAAAGCTAGTTTCTCCACTAAGGCAATATGGTGGTGCAGTATCTACAGCATGAAAGAAACACCGGATCAGCGTCATAAAAAGGCACTAAGTACTGTATTCCCTTCCAGAGTGCATAAATGTTAGAACCGCCCTCTTTAAATAAAGTACTTAAAGTCTGTGACTGAATGCCTGGGCTGGAACTAGGCTCTGAGACTTCCTCCATCAGTCCACACACGCAGTACGTCATGAGCCCCAAGAGCCGCGTCTCCCCCGCAGCTCTGCAGCCTGCTCCTCTCCACGTCCACGGTCACTCCTCTAGCTGCGCTGCTCCCACTCTCTCTCTCGCCGGAGTCACTGCAGGTAGCCTCCTACATGCTCTCTCCCCATCTACTCTTTTTTTTTTTTTAATGTTTTATTTATTTCTGAGAGAGACACAGAGACAGCGTGAGCAGGGAAGGGTCAGAGAGACAGGGAGACACAGAATCCAAAGCAGGCTCCAGGCTCTGAGCGGTCAGCACAGAGCCCGACGCGGGGCTTGAACTCACTAGCTGTGAGACCATGACTTGAGCCGAAGTGGGAGGCTTAACCAACTGAGTCAACGGGCGCCCCTCTCTCCATCTAGTCTTGACTTCCTCTACTCCATTTTCTACAGGGCAGGTGATGACCATTAAAAAACGATTTAAAAGGGGTGCCTGGGTGGCTTAGTCGGTTAAGCGTCCGACTTTCGCTTAGGTCATGATCTCGCAGTTTGTGGGTTCGAGCCCCGCGTCGGGCTCTGTGCTGACTGCCAGCTCAGAGCCTGGAGCCTGTTTCAGAGTCTGTATCTCCCTCTCTCTCTGACCCTCCCCTGCTCACGTTNGCCCCCCTCCCCCCAAAAAAAAAAAAAAAAAAAAAAAAAAAAAAAAGATTTAAAAAACAGCTATGTAGTCCTGTCATTTCCCGGACTCTAGGTTCTAGACTTATCTCAAGTCCCTCCCCACAACAAGTTCGAGGGACAAGAGCTGTCTTTTGGCTCCTCAAATGTGTCAACCTCCTTTACTCAGTGTTCTTGCTGACTGGCAAACTGTAGCCCTGTCTCTTCACCTAGGACCTTCCAGTACTATTTCTGGCCTTTGCTTAAACCTCGCCACCAAGAAAACAGCCTGACAACCCCCATAGCCTGTCCCAAGTGAGTTAGGTCCTCTCTATTTTCTTATCCCTTATCAGCCTATACTTTTCCGATATAGCACTTAGAGCACGTGTAATTCCTTGTATAGTAAACGTCTACCTCTCCAGCTGGGTGCTGGGAACTTCGTAAGGAGCAATGCTTCCGCTAAGTTGAGCACCACTGTACTGCTAGCACCTGGCACAGTGTCTGCAGCATTATAGTGACCCTCCTCAAATAAAAAAAAAAGTTTCACATATTCTATCTTATACATCCAAACTTAAAATCTTACCAAACCAGCAATATAGATGTCACTGCTTATACCTCCATCACAATAAATATTTCCTGACTGAATGACTAGAAAGTCCTACTATAAACTCAATACTTGATGACATTTTAAACATATAATTATCATGTATATGAGTTCTAACATTCTGTTTGCTACTAAAGTTTCCTTTTTCTCAATACCATTCCTATTAATTTAAAGGAATTTTTTAAATGTTTATTTAAGAGAGCAAGCAGGGGACGGGAAGTGAGAGAGGAGGCAGAGAATCCAGAGCAGGCTCTGCGCTCAGCAAAAAGCCCAACGCAGGGCTCAACCTCATGAATCGTGAGATGATGAACTAAACCAAAATCAAGAGTCCAACATTAACCAACTCAGCCACCTGGTGAACCTCTAATTTAAAATATTCATAGGGCTCTGTGCTGGCTGCCGGCTCAGAGCCTGGAGCCTGTTTCAGTCTGTGACTCCCTCTCTCTCTGACCCTCCCCTGCTCACGCTGTTTCTCTCTCTCTCTCTCCTAGAAATAGATAAAACATTAAAGAAAATTAAAAAAAAATAATAAAAAAATAAAAAAATAAAATATTCATAGAAATATTTTCTGGAAAATAAAAGATCTTAAGAGTTAGAGCAGGTTCCTGAACGATAAATCTCAATCATGACAAGAAATAAATTCATCCCAAATTAATCTAAAACTTTAATATAATTCCAGTAAAAAATTCCAAATGGCTTTTTGCCTTTTTCTGTGGCAGGGTAAGAGACTGCTGATTACTTACATATCATACACACATATCATATAATTTTAATACTAAATGCTGATACTAATCATTAATTATATATATTTTCTAAAGTTCACATGCAAGATTAAATTTATAATATAATCAGGAAAAGCTTAAAAAAGACTTAATGAGGAAAGAATTTGTTCTACAGACATTAAAAGTATATACAACACAAATACTTAACACACACTAAGCATGTACAGCTCAGACTTATGGCTGACATTTAGCATGATTACAGCTTATTTTAGCAGGCCTGTGCCAAGTCACTCGAAACGATCTAATAGTAACATCTAAATAGAGAATAAGAGATGATAAGCTACTGAGGCCAAAAGTATCTGCAAGAAGAAAACACTGAAGAGACCTGGCTCTGTCACTAATAAGTTACATGATCTTGAAAGAAAAGTCATCTCTAAAATGAGATTAAAAAGTTGGTATGTCTCTTTCTAGGTTTAAAATGTTCACTTCTGTGGCTCTAGTATACTCCACAGATTTCATTCAGGAGAGGCCTATGGGGCTATACTGACAGGAAGGCATTTAAAGACAGTAACAGGAAAGAACAACACCGACGGTTTTCGCTGCCCCTAAAACTATGTTCCCAATATCTGCAAGAAAAGGTCTATGGGAAACTGCCAGGTGTACTGCTAGGAGATGAATAACATACTGAGAAGATACGAGGACAGATGGACAAAGGAGGGGAAGACAGAGCAGATGGTGACATGACTGATGATTTTATAAGCCCCTGCTAGGTGAAAACTCCTGGCCAACACTGCATGGGGACGAGGTCTAGTCCCTCCAGGGGCCTCCAGGGAATACAACTTCTCCAAGATCAACACCTCAGGGAAGTCATCCTGACTGACTTACTGCAATAACATATCAACTGGATGTCCTTCCTGGGAAATCAAGAGTATAATAAAAGAGAGATTCCATTAAAAATCTAGAGTCAATAAAGGAATGTGCTACTGGTACAATGTAAGCAATATGTCAAAAGAACAGACTGGAGAGCTTAAAAGCAGGCCCTCACTTTATTTATTAGAGTTGATACTACACATTAATGCAATGAAACCATCAATAAATGGTGTCAGCGTCCATATGAGAAGAAAATAAAAATGAATCGCTAAGTCCTATCATCCACCAAAATATTTCCCAGACACATTAACAACTTACACTTGAAATACAAAATGTAAGCTTTTAGAAAAAACACTGGAGAATCTTTATAACTTTAAGAATCCCTTAAGACACAAACAGCAAAAACCATAAAAGAAAAAATGAAAATCTAACACATTAAAATGTTAAACTTTAGCTCAAAGACGTATACGCACACCAGACAAGCCACACGGTGGGGGAAGTTGTCTACAGCACGTATACGTAACAGAACATTCAAAACCAGAATTCTTAGAAAGCCCGTAAAAGGATAAAGAGCCCAACAGAAAAAGAAAAGGAAACCTAAAGGCCAAAATATCTGAAAGGACAACTTCCTCATAATCAGTAAATTAAAATCGCAATTGCACATCCGTCAGAGAGGCAAACATTTGAAAGCGGACAATGTCAACACTGCTGGTGATGGCAGATAACGAGTCACACTCTAGTGAGAATATTCTGAAACCACTATTTTGGAGAGGTGCCACACTTCGTGAAGGAAATATGCACTTATCTAAGCCCCATTATTTTACTCTCAGCCAGATCCCCTCCGAGAGACTCTGACACATGGGCAGGAAGAAATAGATACAAGATATCCATTACTATACTGCTTGATCTACAATCAATCAATTTAAAAAACACTGCAATTGCAATTTGGTATAAAAATACCAGGGAATATGCCATTCGATCTATTAAACATTAAGCATGTACATATATTATTTACATTTTTAAAATTTAAAAGGAACAAGTAGGCATTTTATAATTATTTTTGCAGATAAAAAGAGTCTTGCTGTATCCTATAAAAGAGTTCCACATTCCACATGGTATCTTTGTTCTATTAGGACGCAGGGTAGAAGTGATCAGGTGGCTTTGAAAAATATTTGAAAATAGGTAACCACTGATTAAATTATTTGTGTATGACCAAAATAAAACACAGCTAGAGGCCAAGTCCATCATTATAAGGATGGTAAGCAGTACAGCAGACGTTCTTCTTACCCAAGTTTCCTTCTGCTGAGAGTCTATAAATAGTAGATGTGTGGCTGTAAGGTAGAGAGTTCCTGTTAGTGACTTGCTGCTGGTACTGAATCGGTCAAGTAATTTCACTTGCTCAACCTAAAAAAAAAAAAAAAAAAAAAGATGTTATTTCTCATTTCAAAGGTAATACAAATTCTTTGTTATCCAGGATTTAAATGATTATTTTCAATTGTTTTTCCTCTTTCTGCCCAAAAACATGAGTTTATTTAATGTTGCACACTAATTTTCACATTTCTTGGGGGATATGTATACCATAAGTAACCTGGGTACTATTTGGAATTAAAATTATAACCAATACAGGAACTCCGTAAAAAAAATATATTAACACAAATATTAAGTGGAACCGAAAGGAAGCACGTGGTATAAATAAACAGAAACAGTTTTTGTATCCGAGAGTCCGTAAGATTTAAGTTGGCAAGTTAAGTGATAAACATATAAGGTTATTATCTAGGGTCATGGAGGTACACTACCAGAAAAATCAAATGAGGAAACAGTTAAATGGCTGCAAACTCCAACTTAAAGTCTCTACTCTCCTCACCACTGCACCCAGGACCAGCTCTGCGCTTTCACTCTTACGTTCTCACTGCCTAGGACCGTCTCTTCTGCGTGGCTACGGGCCAAGCGCTCTGCAAGGCTCCTTGATGCCTGTCCCCTAACCATCCCCTAACTGGAATCCTCCGAAAATTAACTGATTAATGGCTCAGCTTCGTAGCTCCTCCTGGCTCTGAATTCCCCGTCACAGATTATGTCACATGCTGCTTCTGTGTTCTCTAGTGGCTGAGGCAGTGAGGGACATAGTATTTCTTTATTAATAGTAAACACCAGGCATGCTGTGTGCAGGTGCGCGGACGCGGGGACACAGACACACACACACACACACACAGAGTTGCCACTGGGGAGTGAGGTGAGAGTTGGCCAGGAATGTGGAGGAAAATAGTGTTTTGAAAATACAGTATTTACTGTTGTCCACGCTCACGGGGAAGGGAAAAAAGTAAAACAGCCCTCACCAACTTAAAATTTTAATCCGCAGCTATAACAGTAGGCCGCAGGTAATTCTTCGTGTGTCTTCGAAACCAGATTACTCACAATTTTCTCATTAATTCTATACTTTCCCCACACATATTTTTTCCTTACTAAAACTGAAGAAACAAATGCCCCCTATTATGAAATTAGGATCTCCAATATAATAACTACCATGTAAAACACTAACTAGCTTCTCGCAAAGAAATTTAACTCCAGGGTTTTTTACTTCTAACAGCTGCTGTCCAAGGAAGTTAAAATTTAAATGTAAAAATAAAAGTACCTGTTTTTGATAGAAAATTGTATTTGCATGATTAAAGCAATGAATTGAGTTTTAACACTTCCTTCTGGAAACTCAGAGAGAGATGATCTAACTTGTACAGCTCAGGCCTGACAGCTGATCTGACAGACAAAAGGGAAACCTCCTTCTTAAAAACCTCTGTGAAGATTTCTCTTGGGGATCAGCATGTTTTTTCATTGTTTAGGACCGTTTCTTCCTTAGCTAAAATTTGAACTTCATTATACAACACGCCTTGAATCCAAACTTAAATTTAAACACTTTCAAAACAATGGGATCAACTCCTGTTCACCCCGCTTCCATTGTGCTAGACTTGGCCGTGAGGGCGCTACGGAGCACCAACAGCGGTTCCCACACTGTAAAATCTCGTCAGCCTGTCTCTGAAGCTATGAGAGCAAAGTGCTAGAAGAGAAGAGGAATAATGAATATACATGGAAATAAAGGTTACTGCACAGTGTCAACACTACTCAAGCAATTCGTGTCACTTTACACACTACTCAGAAAAGATTAAAAAAAAAAAAGGGATATTGGCAAGTAGTTTAAAGGGAGTGGGGGCTGATGTTACCATTTATTTAATTGAATAGTAAGGTGTTTTTTTTTAAGTCCATATGAAGTTTTTTAATCTGTGGGTTTTTAAAAGGTCATAAATGTTTCTTCTTATGCTCCAATCATAAACTGTAAATAATGATTTCTGGACAAGGCACGAATCCTCTGCACACAATTATTTACATGCAAAACAATCACCAGTTTTCATTTGGATGTTAACCCTCTTCCATCTGTCTCCTACTCGTTACTATTCTTTTGGGGCTCGTATTTACTGCCATTATTTTAGCCTATATGTTAACGACTCCCCATCCGAAATCCCTAACTCCAAGCTCTTCCGATTTACACTGTCTGTGTTACATATAATAACAGTGATAGTTCCTGACGTAGTATTGAGGTCTTATTATGTGGCCAGTACTACGATAAGTGCTTAACATACATTATTTCTTTACTTTTCACACTTCCTATGTGGTAGGTACTAGTCTCCGTATAAAAAATGAGACCTAGAGAAGTTAAATGTCCCAACACCACACAGCCAGTAACAGCCTTTGAGTGGAACAGCACTGACCAGGGACAGTCCGATTCCTCAGGTAGGAGGCCTTCCCACCGTGCTGTTCTGCTCTACTTGAATGTCGAAAGAGTTACGTTACACATACCAAAGAGGAAACTGATTTTCCCTCAACCCTCACAAATAGGTACCTAATCCTGCATTTCTGATCTGAGTTAATACTAGTCCATCTTCATCCAGTCACCCATGTTAGAAATCTGGGACTCAACCTATGATCTCCAATGTTCAATTAATCACCAATTCCTACCAATTTTATGGCCTACATATTCTAAAAATCTGCACCTTCCACTACTATTAGAGTAGTTCCTACAATATAATGAAAGCATCTGTTCATGTGCCCATCTCTCCCACTAAAGTTATAACATACCCCAGGGCAAAAACTCTCTTTTTTTTTAATAAATTTTTTTTTAATGTTTTATTTATTTCTAGGAGAGAGAGAGAGAGAGAGAGCGAGAGAGGAGAGAGAGACAGCGTGAGCAGCGGAGGGTCAGAGAGAGAGGGAGTCACAGACTCTGAAACAGGCTCCAGGCTCTGAGCTGGCAGTCAGCACAGAGCCCGACGCAGGGCTCGAACCCACGAACTGTGAGATCATGACCTGAGCGAAAGTCAGACGCTTAACCGACTAAGCCACCCGGGCGCCCCTTAATAAATTTTTTTTAATGTTTATTTTGAGAGAGAGAACAAGCACAAGTGGGGGAGGGGCAGAGAAAGAAAGGGACAGAGGATCCAAAGCAGGCTCTGTGCTGAGAGCAGACAGTCTGATGGGGGGACTTAAACTCATGGACCAGATTATAACCCAAGCCAAAGTCAGACACTTAACTGACTAGGCCACCCAGGCACCCCAAGAACTGTCTCTTATTTATGGCTGACTACCTAATGACTACTATAGCATGTGACACAATAAATGTTTGTTAAACAAAAATGAACAGCCACAGAGAAATTTCCCACAGCGGGGAAACAGAAGGTGCCTACAATTTACGCATGGTCTCTTTGGCTGAAATCACCCAAGAGATTATGTAATTATAATACTATGCTGTCCCTAATTTCTCTCTGCCACCTTTTCCCTAGATCGTAGGTGAATAGTAGACACCCATTCAGTAATTTACAACTAAATGAACAAATGTAAAATAAGTAGAAAAGTTACTACTAGAGTTCAACTATTTTTGTTGTTAAATACACGTGTGGATTCTCAAGTCTGCTACTCCCCCCATCACCCATTTAGGACAAACTCACTCTTCCTCTAGAGCTGTGTAACACTACACAGTTCTTTCAGGCTTCATGTCTATCAAGATCAGAAAATCAGGTTAAAAATGCGCTTCCTGGGGCATGTGTGTGGCTCAGTCGGTTGAGTGTCTGACTCTTGATCTCAGCTTACATCTCTATCTCAGGGTCATATATTCAGGCCCCATGTTGGGCTCCATTTTGAATGTGGATCCTACTTTAAAAAAACAAACTCTTCCGAACATTCCAAGCCTATTTCTTGATTCCCCTTAATTTCTATATCCAAAATTATCTGAAACTTCATTTATTAGATCTCTAATTCTGGCTACCTACACAAGTCCCAAAGCCTACCTATTCATCTGAATCATCTCCAAAAGTCTACATAAGTATAAATCCCAAGGCTCACTCGACTACATTCAGTCATCTCAGGAGATGGAGACCAAGAATATAAATCTGTGTGTGTGTGTGTGTGTGTGCGCGTATTTTTTTTAAGAAACTATATTTTTAAGAAGCTCGCCAGGTCATCTTTATGCAACAGGTATTCCTTCTAACTTTAACTCCAAATTAATCCCTCTTGCTCTTAACTGGCATTAGACTAGGTTCCTTCTCTATGCTCTTTCCCCAAACATTTAGGGTCCCAGCTGGTGTAGTCCCCCCACTTTTTAAAAGAGCTTCTTACAACTGTGGCCCCTTAAAATATATAACTGCATTATGGGCGTATACATACACCCCCCACCCTCCCGCCATGCATACACCACACGTCTTTGAAGAACACAGATATAGGGGTGCCTGGGGGCTCAGTTGGTTATGCATCCAACTTCTGCTCATGTCATGATCTCGTGGTTCATGAGTTCAAGCCCCACATCAGGCTCTGTGCTGACAGCTCAGAGCCTGGAGCCTGCTTCAGATTCTATGTCTCCCTCTCTCTGCACATCTCTCTCTCTCTCTCTCTCAAAATAAATAAACATTAAAAATATTATGAAGAACATAGGAAGAGCATACATACAAATACACATTATAAAGAAAGAGAGTTTACTAACTCACTCAACAAAAATTTACCAGCTATCAACCAAAGTCAATTTGTCTGGGTCTCATTTTCTTTATCTGTAAAATAAGGACAAATAATCTCTCCCTTGAGGGCTGCGGTAAGGTTGGATGATAAACATAGCTACTTTACCCCAAGGTTGCTTAAAAAACAATAAGCAATTAAGTGCCCAAACGCTTGCAAAAATTACTACTGTTATCAAGTTAGTAAGCTGGTAAGTTAAGTTGGGCCCTGACTGTCCTCTATATTAAACCACTGTCGGGGCACCTGGGGGGCTCAGTCGGTTAAGCGTCTGACTTCGGCTTAGGTCATGATCTCACGGTTCGTGGGTTGAGCCCTGTGTCAGGCTCTGTGCTGACAGCTCAGAGCCTGGAGCCTGCTTCAGATTCTGTGTCTCCTTCTCTCTCTGACCTTCCCCTGCTCTCTCTCTCTCTCTCTCAGAAATAAATTTTTAAAAAAATTTTAAAAATAAAGAAAATAAACTACTGTCAAGTTCAAATGGAGAAAGGAAGGAGGAGGCAATATGGACTTTAAAAGCAAAGTCAATACTCTAATGTATGCTACAGGTGGGGGGAAAAACATGTTTTCTTAATATTGAAAGCAAAGCTCAACAAAATTTTCTTAATATACAGAAAATACAGAACTCTCAATAGAAGAGACGGAACACAAAAGGGGAGGGGCGTAACATTTATTTGATGAAAAAGAAACACCTGTTAAGGTAGAGCATCTGTGATGTTGTAGCTAAAAGGACACCAAGGGAGGGTTGTAAGCACAGTAGCCCACGATCAGATACGGATTTGAGATCTTTCCAATGGTAATGTGGACAAAGTGTTGAGGAGAAGAGAAGGGAGGAGGGTGACCGGCTAAGAGGCTAATGAAGTGACCTAAGGGTTCCTGGGAGAGATGTGATAAAGTCCTGGAAGAAGCCACAATCGACAGGATAAAGAGGAAGCCCGTCCTGAGTCCTGAGATCACAAACCCGAGGTGAGGAGGAAGAAGCAATAGAGAAACAGAGGCTTCTTGAAGATGTTACTCGTCAGACTGGCTGCCACCCACCAAGATGAGGTATAAAAAGAAATGTAAAACTGCGAGGAGACTCTATATGCCTTTAATAAACTGAGGATTATTTACCTTAGTAAATGCAAAATTATGTTCAAATCAGAAAATGTATATAATAGAAAAATCATTACATGACTGCCTCAATATGGCAATCGCCATGTGGATGTGACAGATAATAAAACTGATCTGAACACTGGTCCAAAACACTTATTTAGCACTTTAGGCTCTGGAGAAACTTCAGGTTCTGAAAAAATTTACTGATTATTCTGTTCTTTGACACAAATCCTAAGATGAATGTAAAAAAACAAAGGAAATCAGATCTTTTTCTTTACTAAAATTATCAGCAAACAAATTTCAAAATGGAGATTCGGCCAATTTCTCAACACCAACTGCTGCCTCACATTTCCCTTTTTCACCAAGGAACTAAAAGTTCCTTCACAGGGGGCGCCTGTGTGGCTCAGTCGGTTAGGCCGACTTCGGCTCAGGTCAGGATCTCACGGTTCGTGGGTTCAAGCCCCGTGTCGGGCTCTGTGCTGACAGCTCCGAGCCTGGAGCCTGTTTCAGATTCTGTGACTCCCTCTCTCTCTGACCCTCCCCTGCTCACGCTGTCTCTCTCTCTCAGAAATAAATAAAACATTTAAAAAAATTTTTTTAAAGCTCCTTCACAGATGCTGCCACAGATTTTTCCCCGTGTTCTTCTGGAAGTGTTTTCAGTCAGGTGTTTCGGGAGCAACCACAACCCTTCCAGGTCAATCGCACTGAGAAACGGCGTTAAGATCCTTTAATTACAGGATCACCACCGGCAAAGAGAGAGTGAGGAAGAAGGAAAAGGTTTTGGGAAAAGGAAGAGTAACAAAGAAGAAAGGGAGTGGAGACAGCAGAGCTGGAGGGTCTGGTCAGTGTGGTAGGGACGGGAAATGCCAACACGCCTCTCTGAGGGCCAGTTGGGAATTGCTGCCAACTTTGGGCCCGCGCTAAAAGGGCCCCCGATGGTCTAAACAGGAAGTTCAAATGTCAGCTGATTCCAAAGCTGGAAAGGAAACACACAGGGAATCACACATACTCAGAATCTCATCCAGAAAATNGTGTCTCCTTCTCTCTCTGACCTTCCCCTGCTCTCTCTCTCTCTCTCTCAGAAATAAATTTTTAAAAAAATTTTAAAAATAAAGAAAATAAACTACTGTCAAGTTCAAATGGAGAAAGGAAGGAGGAGGCAATATGGACTTTAAAAGCAAAGTCAATACTCTAATGTATGCTACAGGTGGGGGGAAAAACATGTTTTCTTAATATTGAAAGCAAAGCTCAACAAAATTTTCTTAATATACAGAAAATACAGAACTCTCAATAGAAGAGACGGAACACAAAAGGGGAGGGGCGTAACATTTATTTGATGAAAAAGAAACACCTGTTAAGGTAGAGCATCTGTGATGTTGTAGCTAAAAGGACACCAAGGGAGGGTTGTAAGCACAGTAGCCCACGATCAGATACGGATTTGAGATCTTTCCAATGGTAATGTGGACAAAGTGTTGAGGAGAAGAGAAGGGAGGAGGGTGACCGGCTAAGAGGCTAATGAAGTGACCTAAGGGTTCCTGGGAGAGATGTGATAAAGTCCTGGAAGAAGCCACAATCGACAGGATAAAGAGGAAGCCCGTCCTGAGTCCTGAGATCACAAACCCGAGGTGAGGAGGAAGAAGCAATAGAGAAACAGAGGCTTCTTGAAGATGTTACTCGTCAGACTGGCTGCCACCCACCAAGATGAGGTATAAAAAGAAATGTAAAACTGCGAGGAGACTCTATATGCCTTTAATAAACTGAGGATTATTTACCTTAGTAAATGCAAAATTATGTTCAAATCAGAAAATGTATATAATAGAAAAATCATTACATGACTGCCTCAATATGGCAATCGCCATGTGGATGTGACAGATAATAAAACTGATCTGAACACTGGTCCAAAACACTTATTTAGCACTTTAGGCTCTGGAGAAACTTCAGGTTCTGAAAAAATTTACTGATTATTCTGTTCTTTGACACAAATCCTAAGATGAATGTAAAAAAACAAAGGAAATCAGATCTTTTTCTTTACTAAAATTATCAGCAAACAAATTTCAAAATGGAGATTCGGCCAATTTCTCAACACCAACTGCTGCCTCACATTTCCCTTTTTCACCAAGGAACTAAAAGTTCCTTCACAGGGGGCGCCTGTGTGGCTCAGTCGGTTAGGCCGACTTCGGCTCAGGTCAGGATCTCACGGTTCGTGGGTTCAAGCCCCGTGTCGGGCTCTGTGCTGACAGCTCCGAGCCTGGAGCCTGTTTCAGATTCTGTGACTCCCTCTCTCTCTGACCCTCCCCTGCTCACGCTGTCTCTCTCTCTCAGAAATAAATAAAACATTTAAAAAAATTTTTTTAAAGCTCCTTCACAGATGCTGCCACAGATTTTTCCCCGTGTTCTTCTGGAAGTGTTTTCAGTCAGGTGTTTCGGGAGCAACCACAACCCTTCCAGGTCAATCGCACTGAGAAACGGCGTTAAGATCCTTTAATTACAGGATCACCACCGGCAAAGAGAGAGTGAGGAAGAAGGAAAAGGTTTTGGGAAAAGGAAGAGTAACAAAGAAGAAAGGGAGTGGAGACAGCAGAGCTGGAGGGTCTGGTCAGTGTGGTAGGGACGGGAAATGCCAACACGCCTCTCTGAGGGCCAGTTGGGAATTGCTGCCAACTTTGGGCCCGCGCTAAAAGGGCCCCCGATGGTCTAAACAGGAAGTTCAAATGTCAGCTGATTCCAAAGCTGGAAAGGAAACACACAGGGAATCACACATACTCAGAATCTCATCCAGAAAATGCAGACACCAAGTGGTCTCTGGGACAAGAAAGGACCAGTGGCCGTCCTCAAAGTCCCGCACCTTTACCACTACCTGACAAGGTTACTGAAGCAGCAAAGGCACCGTCAGGGCTTCTGTGACCTGTCGTGAGCCACCCCTGCAGCCAGGCACCCACCTGGGACTCCGAGTAGCCACACTCCCTCGCTCTGACATCTTTCAAAAGGAAAGAGCATCAAGTTGCCTTGGTGAAGTGGAAGATAAGCCTCTAAAGGGCAGAGACTGTCCATCTCTCTCTGTTTGTGTACCCCCCGTTCCTACAACAGCATCTAGCTGAATACATCACCAAATGACACGGATCATAAAGCCAAGGGCACTTTTTAATCCCATCTTAACTTTGCTTCTCCGCAGAGCTGGACACCGCTGACTCTTCATGAACGGCTTCCCGCCTCACTCAGTAATAGCAAAGATTTCACACTGGCCTTCAAGGCGTGTCCCCGTTCCCAACTTTTAATGCACTACAGTGCTCTCTGCTTCACTCTCTCTAACCTAGCCACACGGGTCTTCTCGCTAGTCCTGACTAACCAGGCACGCCCAGGGGAGGGCTTGTGCCCTTGCTGTTCCCTCGGTTGGGACTCTCCCAGCCACCCCTTCCCAACCCCTGTCCCTGTGAAGACGGCTTGCTCCCTCATCACTTTCAGGTCTCTACTCAAGTGTCACTATCTCTGAAAAAACTGCCCTAACTACCCTATTTACAACTGTCTGCCCCCAACCCCACCCTGGCACTTTCCATAGCATTCACTGTCGTCTACCGTGTTATGTATTTGACTTAACTAACTCTGTTTACTGTTATGTCTTCCCCAACTAGAAGGCAGGTTTTATAACGGCAGGGACTTCTGTCTGGTGTACTGACCACCGCTTCCCCAGTACCTAAAATAGTACCAAGCCCAAAGGAAAGGAGAGAACAGAGAAGAGGGAGCAGAGAAGGAAATTAGGATGGCGAAGACTGGTCCCTTCCTGTGACTGCCTCTTCCCATTTTATCCTTAATACTCATTCTCTGACTCCTCCTTCCTCTGCTTTGTAAGGATTCCAGGGCCCTAACCTTCCTCTTCTCCACAGAGCCTCTGCGTATACTCCTTGCATAAACTCACCCATAAAAGAAAAAAATCAATGATTACCTAAATACGGACAACTCCCAAATCTATTCTTCTGGACCAGACCTTCTCCCTGACCCTAGACCCTCATAATCGGCTGCCTCCTAGACAGAGCCCTACCTCCCACCCAAGTCCCTCTCCTCCACCCCCTGCTTTCCTTCCATTTCTACCTGCACTGACCCACCTCACTATCCAAATTGATTAGACAATTACTCTGTGGGGCAGAGGAGTATTACGGTTAAGAGAACAGGACTGGGATCAGAAAGATCTGGATTCATGTTTCCAGCTCCGCCTCTTCGTCAGTAGAGCTAGCTGCCAGAGTCAGGACAAGTGATTTAATCCTCTGCAGGTTGCAGTTTTCTCTCCTGTCTAATAGGATAATATTAGTGAGTCAAAATGGCATTTTATGTGGGGAAAAGATTGCTCCACTCAATCTACTGGCTCTTAGCCATTCTTAGTTTTGCATATCCTTCCCTCTTTGTAACTGACAACAAATATTTGTATACATACATGTATGATCTTACATTGTACTGACAAAAATGGGGAGCAAGCTAAGAACAAGCTAGGCATTACTTCTGGAATAATTCACTTGAACCCTAGTGGGGTCGGATTTTCATAGGATGTTCCAATCTTGATTAAACTCTGAAAGCAATCTTCCACATATAGCTTAGGAAAACATTCTTCCACTACGTTCTGTAAAGTTCCATTCACAAACAGCATACTATCATTCGATATCAACAGATGACGTCAGCGCTGGAGCCTGGCAGGGAAAGGAGAAAGGCTGTATAAAGAAGAACTGTCTCTGTGTACTTCCCATTGTTTCTTGGCAACACTATCTCATCATGGCAAAATTAGGGCTCAAAGTGATAGGCAGAGCTTGGAAATGGCCTTTCCGAAATCCAAATTCACACCTGACATCTTTAGTGATACAGTTAGTAAACCAAATGTAACCAAAATAGGATGATACTCCTGAATTTTACAGCTATAAAGCCATTTAATCAGTCCTCAGTCTCTGGTCAGTAAGCAATTAAAAAAAAAACCTCACAATGACCATAAACTATACAAAAAAAAAAAATCCCACATATTATTTACTTATGTCAAAAAGAGATTTAGGGAAGAAAAAGCTCTTCGGATTACTATTAGATTCATTTCTGATTTAATGTTAATACATTTTAGCAATTAGACTAAAACTAGAGAAGAAAAACCATCGTGTGGTCTTTGGAGTTAGAAAACCTTGGTTTCAATCTTAACTCCACCCCTCGTGAGACTACTCAACTGTCAAGATTATTCAATCTCGCAGATTACTTCAACTCTCCGAGCCTATCCCCTCATCTGTAAAGGTTGATAATGTGCTCAACTGGCAAGGTTATTTAAGAAATTAGCCACAATTTTGTACAAAAAAAGTATTTGTGAAATTGTAAACACCGTAAAGTAATACTACAGCACAGTTGGCTCTACAGACGTAGAGTTGCTCAAGAAATGGTCATTATTACTTTTCAAATACAGCTGTCTCAACATAGAACAAGACAATAGTCACAAATGACTACAGTCAATTCTTGATCATAGTGATCAAGTCCAAAACACCTAAATAAACTTAAAACCATCCATTTTTAGTTCTGAAATACAATTATTTTTGCAGTAAATTAACCATGTTCAAGTGAAGGCTAAGCACACTGGTATAATAATGCAATAGGTTATGCTCATATCAATATTTCAAGAATAAGCCACAATTTAAGAAAATATTAGAGTAAACACAATCATTAGAATGTAGCACGAGCTCCAAATCTATTTGGAGTGCCTGTGCCTGGCATGTAACTGGGACCCGGTAAATATTTGTTTAAATGCAGTCTACCTACAGCCACTTAAGATGATTCCAGAGTATTGGTGGTCAAATGCTAGAAAAATAATTCAAAATAATAAAACAACACCAACGTGAGAAGTAATTTTAATAGAAAGTTAACTTTTGCTTCCTAAAAAGCCATAGAAGGACCTCACTAAGCCATCAGCATCGGCTCCCTGTGAAAAGCTACTATGTAATGATACATAGTCCGAACTAGGACATGAACCTGATCTGACCCACACCCTCCTCTTTTCCACCTCTGCATTTTCTACTAGTTTGGTTATTTACTTAATTAGCCTTCTATTTTCAAACTTTAAGTGCCAGCAACTTGAAGGATTATGGAGTTATTTTATCCATTCTTCTCTTAAAAAAAAAAAAAGGAGGGGCGCCTGGGTGACTCAGTCAGTTGAGCTACCGACTTCAGCTCAGTCATGATCTCACCGCTAGTGGGTTCAGGCCCCACGTCGGGCTCTGTGCTGACAGCTCCGAGCCCGGAGCCTGCTTCGGATTCTGTCTCCCTCTCTCTCTACCCCTCTCCCCCCTGCCCTGCTCACGCTCTGTCACTATTTCTCAATAATACATGTTCTTTTTTATGTTTAAGATTTTTTTGAAAGATTTTTTTTTTTTAGTTTTTAGCATCTTCGATTTTACTATAGTATATGCAACGTTAAAAACAAGCCCCAACCAAAATCGGTGACACCTCGCAAACGTTTGTGAAACATTTTAACGGCAGAGACCTCACATTCTCCTTGGAACAGGAGATCACGGACGTCTGCTGTTTTTCTAAATGAATCCTAACTTTAGGGTGCGCGGTAACTCAACAATGGTTTCAGGAAAACACGAAGAGTCAGGATTCACAGTGGGTCCTCTCCCTGATTTTGTTAGGCTCCCAGAGATCTTAAAATCATGTTCCTCAATCCTTCTCTCGGTTTTTCTCCCTGCCAAGGTTGAAGCTGAACTTGACTGCTGGTAACGTAATGTGCTAATATTCTGCTGCCATTTCCTTCAGTCTCAGCATGTGTAATGGAATTACAAGAAGACGAGTGTGTTCTTAAAAAGAAATGCCTTTCGGGGGCGCCTGGGTGGCTTAGTCGGTTAAGCATCCGACTTTCGCTTAGGTCATGATCTCGCGGTTTGTGGGTTCGAGCCCCGCGTCGGGCTCTGTGCTGACTGCCAGCTCAGAGCCTGGAGCCTGTTTCAGTCTGTGACTCCCTCTCTCTCTGACCCTCCCCAGCTCACGCTGTCTCTCTCTCGGTCTCTCTCCTAGAAATAAATAAAACATTAAAAAGAAAAAGAAAAAGAAATGCCTTTCGCATCCAAATGTTAAGCACAGGATTTAATCAGCTCAACTGAAAAAGGGTTTCATCTGACACTTTAACACACGGGATACCATTCTCCCCCTCCGGAACTCCTCTGCTGAACCGTTCACACTACAGACAAAGAAGCTGCGAAGCGCAGAGACGGGACGCCCACTTGAACCCACCGGAGCCCAGACGACAACGCGCGGCGGAGCAGGGCGCAGATCGCGGCGTCTCCACAACTTGCATCAGGAGTCTGTGACACGGGGCAACTCAACGTGAACCAGGAAGAGCGTCCACGGCACCGGAACGCTGATTTGACGCCCCCCACCCCCCCCACCCCCGTTTTCCGGCCTGGGGGGCGGCGAACGGCTGGCTGAAGCAGCTGAAGCTGAAGCAGCCCCAGCCTCGCCCCCCGCCCCCAAACTGTAGCGCTGAGAGGGCGGCGACCGATCTCAGGGGACTTGGTCCGCAGCAGCCCAAACCATCCACACCCCGACACCAAGCACTGGAAGCGAGAGTGCCACTCCCGGAGGTGCGGGGG
>NW_027532842.1:5305295-5330450 GCF_008692635.1 Crocuta crocuta | reverse complement strand
GACCGGCGGGGCAGAGGGGCCTCTGGGGGAAGAGCGGCGTCCCGTTCTTCCCGGGTCACCGTAGATTCTACAGCGCCCCCTGCTTGTGGAGGCTCACCAAACCCTAACAGCAGGCGTCCCTCTACCTGGCAGAGGGCCGGAAATGGAGCGCACCGCGGTCCGCACTTTTCTCTGCCCAAGAAAGAACCCTCTGGGGGGCGCCTGGGGGCTCAGTCGGTTGAGCGTCATGGTCATGATCCCACGGTTCGTGGGTTCGAGCCCCGCGTTGGGCCCTGTGCTGACAGCTCAGAGCCTGGAATCGGCTTCGGATTCTGTCTCCCTCTCTCTCTGACCCTCCCCTCCTCATGCTGTCTCTCTCTCTCAGAAATAATAAAGCATTAAAAAAAAAATAAAAAAAAGAATAGACCATGCAGACGTTCTTATGTAAAAAGAATTTAGTGCGTGAGGACGAGACAAGAAATCACTGAAGTCCATTACCCTTCCAGTGGACAGCACCAAATTTCAACACTTTCTCTTTAGATGCGACTGTCTTCACGAGATTCTGATCTAAGGAAATCATCAAATATATTTAGTGTAGCCTTATTTGAAACAACCAAAATTCCCCATACTGCAGAGTTAGCTTTGTAAAACTGTAGTATGTCCATACATACCAGCATCCATTAAAAAATTATGCAGTAGATCCTAATAAGAAAAAGCTGAACAAACTGGAAAATCATCCACTTTCCTAGACCTGCAAGAGAACTGATGTTCCAGGGAATATGCTGCCCTCAGAATTAGAGAGGGGCGGGCAAATACAGAGAATCACAAACAACTGAAGGAAACGGAAACCCACAAGCAGCGACCTTCCTGGGCACCAATGCTGGGCAGCTTCTTTTACCTAGTAAATCATGCCCAAATATCCAGAAAAACTTAAAAACACATACTAAAGCACAGAAAGTGTGAAGAGACAGAGCAAGCATCAAAACCAGACTTGGATATGACAGGGATGTTGGAATCATCAGACTGATCATTTAAAGCAATTCGGATTAATACGGCAAAGGGTCTAATCTATCTGAATAAAGGAGACAACATGCAAGAACAGATGGGCAATGGAAACAGAGAGATGAGAATCCCAAGGGGGAAAAAAACCAAAAAAATACTAGAGATAAAGAATACTGCAACAGAAATGAAGAATGCCTTAGATGGACTTATTAGTAGTCTGGACATCTCTTTGCTCAGAGAGCTTGAGAATCCTTCAACAGAAACTTCCAAAACTAAAACACAAAGAAAACAAAGGCTGAAAAAAAAACCTACCCAGAAATAATATCCAAGAACTGCAGAACATCTACAAAGGTGTAATATACATGTAATGAACATCTGAAAAGGAAAAAAAGGAACAGAAGCAAGTATTTGGAACAATAATGTCTGAAAATTTCCCTGGAATTAATGTTATATGTCGAATCTCAGACCAAACACGAAGCAGGATAGATGTCAGAAAAACTACATATCATTCTCAAACTATAGAAAATCAAGGATAGAGAAAAAAGATCCTGAAGAAGCCAGAGGAAAAAAAAACAGTTTACCTATACAGAAGCAAAGTATCACATTTGACTTCTCTTCTGATGTGAAGAGACCACACAAGCAAGAAGAGAGTCAAGTGAAATACTTTCTTAGATAAATAAAAATTGAGCAAGTTTATTGCCAATAGAACTGCCTTGGGGGGAAAATGTTAAAAGAAATTATTTAGAGAGAAGGAAAATGATCCAGGTCAGAAATTTGGGTCTACATAGAGAAAGGAAGAACATTAAAGAAGGAATAAGTGAAAGTGAAATAAAAACGTTTCCTTATTCTTTAGTGATCTAATAATAAACATTTTGTTGAAAATAATAGTGTTGTGTATGTGTGTGCTTATTATAAGTGAAAGGAAGGACAGCAATGACACAGGGATGGGAGGGAGGAAGGAGGAATTAGGATTATTTTATTATAGAGTACTCGCACTACCAAAAAAATTATGCTGTAGAGGAATATTACATAACAAAAATGTTGAGAGTGTATTACTGAGTGGAAAATAAGCTGGCTCTGGAATGATAAGATCGATGTGACTGTTTTGCAGGGTTTTTTTATATAAACAAAAAATTTACATTTCTAGATGGGAGGATTACAGGTGATTTTTGTAATTCCTTTATTACAGTGTTTCTCAGCCTGGAGGGATTTTGCCCCTCAGGGGATATTTAGCAATAAATAGAGATATTTTTGGTTGTCAGGCTGGGTGCATGGGTAGAGAGTGCTACTGACATCTAGCGGGTAGAGGCTAGGTTTGCTGCGGATCATCCTACAATGCATACCTACAGACACACACCCAACTAAGAATTCTCCAGAAACATGTCAATAGTGAAGACATGGAGAAACCCTGCTTAATATTTTCCAGATGTTCTATACTCAGCAGTTTTGATGAAATCTGAAAGTTTTAGGTTTTAAGAGCGAATGGCCAAGAAAGATTTCTTGAGTTTTTGGTGCAAAATGGTGATTTTAATATAGCAAAGGGACAGGACCTATGGGCAGAAAGAGCTGTGCTGGGGTCATGAAGAGTAATTGACTATATGCTTTTTAATTACTGGGGGTTAGTGATAGGGTAAGTCTCCAAGGGATGTGGAAGCAAGGCTTTCAGGACCTTGAGGCGTGAGCTGCTGTTAAGATAAGGTTACTTTTAGTCTTTTAATAAAACATAACCACTAAGGCACTAAGACGGCCGTGAGTGCCTTGAGGAAGGTCACACTCTGCATGTGTCAGGTGTCTGTCGTGAGCCACAAGCCCTAAAGAAATTTAATTTAAGCTACATTTCTCTTGCCTTTGTTTCCCTCATCAATTTCACTTATTGTAACTAGAAAATGCTACTAGTAAAACATCATTACATTTTTACATCACCTTTCACGCTATGTTTGGTGTTACAAAGGCCTAACATCTAAGTTTTCTTCTCTCTCTCTTTTTTTTTAATGTTTATTTATATTTGAAAGAGAGAGTGAGAGAGGGCGCACAAGTGGGAGAGGGGCAGAGGGAGAGGAAAACAGAATCTGAAGCAAGCTCCAGGCTCTGAGCTGTCAGCACAGAGCCCAGTGCAGGGCCAAACTCATGAGCCGTGAGATCATGACCTGAGCCGAAGTGGGAGGCTCAACCGACTGAGCCCCCCAGGCGCCCCTAAGTCTTCCTTTCTAATTAAAAATTTGCCAGAATTTCATTCACTTATTTTATTCAACTTGTCTTGGTTTGGTTTTTTTTGAGTGCCTGCTGTGTATCAGACAGATTACTTACGCAAGTGAGATGCTTGTTAAGCACAGCAGTCCCTGTGTTGAAATTACTCCTGTAAGGTAAATATCTAAGAATAAGATTGAGTCACCTAGAAAGCAGTCTTGGTACAGTATCACATAGAAAAGAAACACAAACCTGCTTCCAAAAACAAAAAAAAACAAAAAACAAAAAACAACCAAACATTGAAAAGTAATGTAGGTCCTTACTAAAGATCTTTTTTTTTTAATATTTTATTTATTTTTGAGAGAGAGATAGAGACAGCATGAGCAGGGGAGGGTCAGAGAGAGAGGGAGACACAGAATCTGAAGCAGGCTCCAGGCTCTGAGCTGTCAGCACAGAGCCTGACGCAGGGCCCAAACCCACAAACCGCGAGATCATGACCTGAGCCGAAGTCGGATGCTTAACTGACTGAGCCACCCAGGCGCCCCTGAAGATCTTTTGGAGATGAGAATAGGGTGAATTATATTGAGTAACATACATCAAGACTTCCTTAATAAAACCTCTTTTTTATTATTTCTCCCAGATTTTTGTCATTTTTCCCACTGCCTGTTCCCATACAGTTTAAGCTCACATATCAGGTTATCATCTACCTTCTTTTCTCTTGTCATTTCTCACTTTTTCTCTCTTACTGATTCTAATAGAGAAGGAATAACAATGATAGAAACACTTACTACGTGATTATCAAGAGTCAGAAAGTATACCAGTTGCCTTCCCTGGGTTTTGACGAAAATACTTATCCTCCTCAGCTTAAAGATGAGGAGAGTGAAACACTGTGAAGTAACTTGCCCAATATCATGCAACAGAGAAAGCCCAGATCCGTGATGTGAAGCCAGACAGTCTGACTCTAGAGTCTGTATTATTTTTTTTAATATATTTTTTTTTATTTATTTCTAGGAGAGAGAGAGAGAGAGACAGCGTGAGCAGGGGAGGGTCAGAGAGAGAGGGAGTCACAGACTGAAACAGGCTCCAGGCTCTGAGCTGGCAGTCAGCACAGAGCCCGACGCGGGGCTCGAACCCACGAACCGCGAGATCATGACCTAAGCAAAAGTCGGACGCTCAACCGACTAAGCCACCCAGGCGCCCCTAGAGTCTGTATTATTAACAACTATTCTATATTGATTTGTTTTTCACAATCCATATAGGAGTTCCATTTATGATAATACAATAGGCTAGGAAATGACCCTGCCTTAAAAACAAAAAAGACTCAAAGTAACAGGCAAAGTAGAAATCAAGTTCTGTAAAATACCAGGTAACTGACAAGATAGTGAAGATGTACACGTGCAAACTCTAAGGGAGAGCATATACCCAGAAAGGTAAGCAGGATGCCGAAAGTGTCAGAAAAGAGCCTTAGCCAAACCAGGTGCCCCTGAAGGACGCACAATTCAGAAGTCAAAAATCTAGGGCCCACCCAGGTGGGGACACTCTTTCCCTATATAAAGCCAGGGCCATATGGAAACTCAACCAATCCAAGTCTTAGAATACTGCAGGAAATTTGCATTGACAGGGAGAAAAGAAGGGGGTGCAGTAATTGCCCATCTTGGAAATATTACAATCACAATATTAGGTTATTAGATGGATGTACAGGCTGGATTCATACCACCTAAAAAAACTTCCCTCAAATGTCAAGCTGTGAATATAGTTGAAAGTGCTTGGAATTAGTAATGCCTAGGAAGCCTTTTACAGCAAACACAAATCCTTTTTTAGTGGACTCTATCTTTAATGTAGGTTTCAAATAATTCTCACAATTAGTTTTCAAGGGAAAACTGTGATGATTCATCACAGTAAAAAATAACTAGTACACAAGGAAACAATTCTCAAGAAATAACTGGCAGTCACAATGCAATAGCAATAAAGATTTTATAATTATCAGGCTTTGTTTCTAAAACAACTGTGTTCATTTTGTTTAAAGAAATGAGACATTTAAAATATCTGCAGTGTAGGGGAAAATAATTTTTTAAAATGTTTTGTTTATTTATTTTTGAGAGAGAGAGAGAGACAGAGCAAGAGCAGAAGAGGGGTAGAGAGTGAGGGAGACACAGAATCCGAAGCAGCTCCAGGCTCTGAGCTGTCAGCATAGAGCCCGACGCAGGCCTTGATCTCACAAACTGTGAGATCATGACCTGTGCTGAAGTTGGATGCTAAACCGACTGAGCCACCCAGGTGCCCTGGGGAAAATAACTTTAAAAAAAATTTTTTTAATGTTCATTTATATTTGAGAGAGAGAGAAAGTGTGTGTGCGTGTGTGCGTGTGTGTGTGTGTGTGTGTGTGTGTGTGTGTGTGTGAGAGCAGGGGAGGGGCAGGGAGGGAAAGAGACACAGAATCGGAAGCAGGCTTCGAGCTCCAAGCTGTCAGCACAGAGCCTGATGTGGGGCTGGAACTCATGAACCATCAAATCATGACCTGAGCCAAAGTTGAACACTTAACCAATGAGCCACCTAGCTGCCCGGAAAATAACTTTTGAATGGTATAGCAAATATGAAGAAGAACCAAATACAACTTCTATAAATGAAACACAAAAACTGGAATGGAAATTTCATTGGATGGGTTTAACAGATTAAACAAGAAGAATCTGAAAACCAGAAGTTACTAAAAAAATTATCCTCGAAGGAAATGAATACAGAGACAAAAAGATTATAAATATGACAAAAGATTCAAAAAAAGTGAAGGAAAGAGTTAAAAGATCTAACACAAACCTAATCACAGTTTCACAAGAATAAGAGAGAAGAAAAGAGACTGGGGCAAAAATAATACTTGATGAGATAATGTCTGAAATTTTTTTAGAATGCATGGGAGACATTGATCCACAGAAAAAAGAAGCCTACAAATTCCAAGTATGATAAATTAAAAAAAATCCATGTCTAGACACACGGTAGTGAATTATAGATTCACTATTCATTATGGCAACACTGAAGACAAAAAAGGAGATCTTGAAAGCATCAGAGTAGAAGTACAAATTACCTCCAGTAGATTCATAATTAAATTTACGGTTGACTTCTTATCAGCAATAGTAGAAGGCATGTAACATTGCAATGATATCTTCCATATACTGGAAGAAACAATTGTCAATCTAATATACTTTTTGCGGGGGTGCCTGGCTGGCTCAATTGGTAGAGCACATGACTTGTGATCTCTGGATTGTAAGTTTAAGCCCCAAGTTCGGTGTAGAGATTACTTAATAATAAAATCTTTTAAAAATAGAATAAAATAGAGACGCCTGGGTGGCTCAGTCAGTTAAGCATCTAACTCTAGATTTCAGCTTAGATCATGATCTCATGGTTCCTGAGTTCCTGCCCCACCTGGGGCTCCATGCTGACAGTGCAGAGCCTGCTTGGGATTCTCTCTCTCTACCTCTCTGTGTCCCTCCCCCACTCTCTCTCTCAAAATAAATAAATTTAAAAAACATTTTTTTAAGAAGGGGAAGAAATCACTTAAAAAAATAAAATACTTTTTCCAGGAAAAAATATCTTTCAAAAAATGAAAGTGGGGGGGGGAAAAACTCACACATTTTCCAAACAACAAAAACAGAAAGAGTGAGTTTGCCATGATCCATATTAAAGCAAATTCTAAATTATATCTCAGAATAAGGAAATGATCACAGATGGAAGATCTAAGATGCAAAAGAAATGAAGATTCTTTTTAACATAAGGAAATGAGGGGCACCCGGGAGGCTCAGTCAGTTAAATTTCTGACTTTGGCTCGGGTCATGATCTCATAGTTTTGTGAGCTGGAGCCCCGCATCTCTCTCCCTCTCTTTCTGCCCCTCCCCCACTCATGCTTTGTCTTCCTCTGTCTCTCAGAAATAAACAAATGTTAAAAATTAAAAGAGAAGAAATGAGTATATGTACATAAACACTAGCCGTATAAAACAATGCCAAAGTTTTGTGAAGTTGAACAATAATTCAAATACAGGAGTCAGGAGTGAGATGACGTTTTCTAGGATCCTTGCATAATCTTGGAAAAGAGTGGGAGTGCTGGTTAACTTTGGCCTTAAAAAGTGTGTTTATGTTTTGTTTGCTAGAGTAACTGTTAAAATAATAGAAACAGCATATAAGTTCTAATGTCGTAGAAGGTGAAAATGGGATTTTAAAAAGATATATTTGCCACAGCATAAAAAGAATATCAGATGTCAACAAATTTAACAAAACATGTGTAAGATATTTATAGAGCATGTTACAAACTCCATAAGTGGATGGGTGAATGGGTATATTGATATATTTCAATCTCAATCCCCCTCTCTCTCTTATACACACACACACACACACACACACACACACACACACACCTACATAAATGGAAGGGTGCATTATGTTCATGGAATAGAAAACGCAATTTCAAAATATATAAATTCTTCCCAAACTAACCTATATACAAATTCAACGTAGTCCCAATCACTATCCTAACAGGCTTAGTGTGTGTGTATATTTTGGATGCGGTGGGGAGTTGTCAGTATGTATGTGTGATAAGCTTATTCTACAATATATATGGAAATGTAAGGGGCTAAAAATAATTTTAAGGAAGAACAAGAAAGCAATATTTTCCCAAAGGAATTTTTCAGACATTATAAATTTATAGTAACTAAGGTAGTGTGTTGTAAGAATAGGCGAACAGGCTTGTGGGACAGAATGAAAGTTCAGCAATAAACCCACATATATAGACATCTGATTTACGAAAAATGTGATATTGCAGATCAGTGTGGGGAAACCCTCTTTTCAGTGAATGGGGCTGAGAAACTTTGGTATCTATACGGGTAAAAAGATCAAATGTGATGTTTACCCCATGCTATGCATTCCCATGTTGATTGAAGACCCAAATAAGCATAATAAACTTTTGGAGGTTAGGTGAGAATAGTCTCATGACTTTATTATGGAGAAAAATATTTAAAACAGACCATTAAAAAACATTATAGATAGTAAATTGAACTATATTTAAATTGTATCTTTCTTTTTTTAATGTTTTTTATTTATTTCTAGGAGAGAGAGAGAGAGAGAGAGAGAGAGGGAGACAGCGTGAGCAGGGGAGGGTCAGAGTGAGAGAGGGAGTCACAGACTGAAACAGTCTCCAGGCTCTGAGCTGGCAGTCAGCACAGAGCCCGACGTGGGGCTCGAACCCACGAACCGCGAGATCATGACCTAAGTGAAAGTCGGACACTTACTGACTAAGCCACCCAGGCGCCCCTAAATTGTATCTTTCTATTCCTAAAGGAAAAAAGACAACAATAAGGCAGTACAAAGCAATCCATTGAGTGTAAAAGGCATTTTAACACATATAATATACAAAGGATTCATATTCAGAAAATATAAAGAACTCCTGTAAATAAATTTTTAAAAGACAGAGGCTCCGGGACACCTTTGTGGCCAGTTGGTTGAGCATCCGACTTCGGCTCAGGTCATGATCTCACAACTCGTGAGTTCGAGCTCCGCGTTAGGCTCTGTGCTGACAGCTCAGAGCCTGGAGCCTGCTTCGGATACTGTGTCTCCCTCTCTCTCTGCTCCTCCCCTGCTCACGCTCTGTCTCTGTCTCTCAAATTTAAAAAAAAAAGAGCCTCCACAGAAAAATGGGTAAAACATTTGAACAGGACTTCACAAAATAGGATGTCCAAAAGTTCAATAAACATATGTAAAAAAATTTAACTTTATTATTAATCAGGAAAATTAAAAAAGAATTTGACTGTAACATGTTTTGGCAAGGATACGTAACAGCGTGGACTCTCAGACCATGGTTGCTATGGGAGTGTAATTTGTTACAAAGCCTTCCAAAAGCAGTTTACCATCACCTTATCTAGTTGAACACGTACATAGCCTATGAACCATCAACTCACTCCTAAATGTGGGCTCTAGAGAATCTTAAGCATATGCAATAATATATTATGTATACTATGTATATGCAACAGTATATTATAGAACATTACGTGTAATAATGTTTATAGTACCCCATTTATAATAGCCCCAAACTATACACAATAGCAATAGTAGAATAGATGGATAAATGGTGATATAGTCATAAAATGGAATAATATGCAGCAATGGAAATAAACAATCTTCAGTTACATATAACAGCAAAGATGAAAATCATAAACATAGTGTTGAACAAAAGATGCAAGACACAAAACAACCATATGCTGTGATTCCATTTATGTTTTAGTTCAAAAATAGGCAAAACTCAACTATGTTTAGGGGTGAGCATGTAGGTGCTAAAACTATAAGGAAAAGTAAAGAATATATTCTTACAATAATCAGCATAATGGTTACCATTAGAGTGCGATTGACAAAGGGCATAAAAAGAATTTCTAAGTTGCTTGCAGCATTCAGTTTCTTGATGTGGGTGATGGTTACAATATGGGTGTTTCATGATGTGGATGTTTAGTTTATAAACAGAACTTGTATACTTTCTGCATTCTTCTGCCAAGTTATGATATTTTCATAACTGGGGAAAGACTATGAAGTAAGAAATTTTAACTTCTTGGGGCACCTGGGTGGCTTAGTCGGTTAAGCGTCCGACTTTCACTTAGGTCATGATCTCGCGGTTCATGGGTTCGAGCCCCGCGTCGGGCTCTGTGCTGACTGCCAGCTCGGAGCCTGGAGCCTGTTTCCGAGTCTGTGTCTCCCTCTCTCTGACCCTCCCCTGCTCACGCTGTCTCTCTCTCTCTCTTAGAAATAAATAAAAATATTTTAAAAAAAGAAATTTTAACTTCTTTTCAAAGTAATGTATAATGGTTTTTTAAAAGTTCAAGCATAGGGGCATCTGGGTGGCTCAGCTGGCCAAGTGTCTGATTTATCTCAGCTCAGGTCTTGATCTCAGGGTTGTGAGTTCAAGCCCCACGTTGGACTCCAACACTGGGTGTGGAGCCTACTTTAAAACAAACAGACAAACAAACAAACAAATATTCAAGAGTAGCATAAAGCTTATAACAAAATTTGGTTATATTACCATTATTATTCCTACTTTCCCAAAGCACTCATTCTGATTTTTGTCTTTTTCTTGTTTTTAATTCTATGTATGTCTTTGTATGTCTAAGTAATATAGTTTTTGGACTGTTTCTTGATTTCTTTTTCAGTTTTAGGTAATTTTTTTCAGTTTCTTCCTTCATCTAAGGTCGGAATTCAGCTCTTTGTAGAGCATCCCCTGGTCCCAGACTCACATTCCCCCTTCCTCTTGTCTTCCTAGAGTTTTAACTCCTCAAAAAAGTTAAATCCACACTCAAGTTTTCATTATTATTCATATAGACTGTTCACTGTTAATCCAAATTAAGTACTCTGCTTACATTTCCTTTCTTATATAATTGCATTTTTTTTTCTAGCTCAGTTGCCTCTGAGTAATTTGCTTAGTTTTCTTTCTCTCATGTTAAGCATTTTCACACTAGATCCAGAATTCCTAATGGTTAACTCTGACAGATAATCTCTCAGTTCCATTGTTTTTCCTCAAGACATCCTTCTAGAACTCCCTAGATATCTCTAAAAGCCTCTTCCCTTCTTGTTCTAGGCCGTTCTAGTTGTTCTCTGGCCTACTGAATGGATATTATCTTAGGACTCCCCTCCACCATCAGCCAGGGAAAAGTCTTGATTAATCTTTTGTGTTGAATTCCTAGATCTTACGTTGTATTCTTGATTTATTTCGTTCTGTTCTTTAATGACTTCCTGAAATAAGACAAAAGACCAATCTTTGATGGATAGTTTGGCTAGGTCTAGAATACTGTGGTGGGAAAAATTTTTTCTCTTGGGATTTTGAGAGCTCCTAGAAACACATCCTAACTTCCAAGGTATATAATCAGAAATCTGATGACTTTGTTTTCCTTTGGGTGTACCTACTTTATTTTCTCAGGAAGCTTTTTGGATCTCTTTACCCCCATGATCCGATATTTTAAAATAAGGAAACTTGTGGGGCACCTGGGTGGCTCAGTCGGTTAAGCGTCTGACTTCAGCTCAGGTCATGATCTCATGGTTCACGAGTTCGAGCCCTGCGTGGGGCTCTGTGCTGACAGCTCAGAGCCTGGAGCCTGTTTCAGATCCTGTGTCTCCCTCTCTTTCTGCCCCTCCCTCACTCATGCTTTGTCTCTCTGTCTCAAAAATAAATAAGCTGTAAATAAATAAATAAATTAAATAAAATAAGGAAACTTGGTTTTCTCTTTTATTTCCATTCAGTGTTTTGAGAACATGGTGAACTCTTCTTTTTCTAATACTTTTATTTATTTTTGAGAGAGAAAGAGATTGAGCATGAGCAGGAGAGGGGCAGAGAGAGGGAGATACAGAACCTGAAGCAGGCTCTAGGCTCTGTGCTGACAGCTCGGAGCCTGACACAGGGCTCGAACTCAAAAATTGCAAGGTCATGACTTGAGCCAAAGTCGGATGCTAAACCGACTGAGCCACCCAGGTGCCCCTGTTTCTAATATTTTTTAATTGCCACAGTTATGTTTTTAATTTCCAAGAGTTCTTAAATTTTAAGTAGACCTTATTTTTAGAACACCTTTAGATTTACAGAATAATTGAAAAGACAGTTCCCAATACCCCATATCTAGTTTCTTCTTTTATTAATATCTTACTTTAGTATGGTATGTTTATAACAATCAATGTACCAATATGGATATGTTTTCAATAGCTAAACTTCATAATTTATTCAGGTTTCTTTAGCTTTTATCTAATGTCCTTTTTCTATACCAGAATTTCATCCAGGATACCACATTACTTTAAGGAGCCACGTATGTCTTGACAAACAGTTTCTGAAAATCTTGGTCTTTTGATAACCTTGACAGTTTTGCAGAGTACTGGTCAGGTATTTTGTAGAATGCTTTTGCACTGGAATTTGTCTAATGTTTTTCTCATAGATAAACTAGGATTAAGGATTTGGGGGAGGAAGATCACAGAGATAAAATGCCATTTTTATCCCATTATATCAAGGATACATAAGCCCCAACATGATTTGTCAGTCTTGATGTTCACCTTGATCACCTGACTGAGGTTATGTTTAAGTTTCTCCTCCATAAAGCTACTATTTCCCTTATTTCTATACTGTCCTTTTTTTTTTTTGAAAGAGCTCGCTCTTCACAGTCCAGCTTATAGACTAGGGAGTTGTTCTTGCCTTCTTGTAAGGATAGTGTTTCTATATAAATGATTTGGAATTCTTCTGCACAAGGTATTTTTCTAGTTTCCCCCATTTATTTATTTATTCATTCATTCACTCATTGGTTTACATCAGTATGGACTCATGGATGCTCATTTTATACGTTTGGTTATAACCTGAGAGTTCCTTAGTTTCTTGCTTGAATTGTTCCTTTTTTGGCCATCAGGAAATCTTTCACTTGGCTCCTATGTCCTTTGACAGGGTCTCGTCAACACAGGCGGGGCTTTTGTGAGCACTTCCTTACTTTCTGGCACCACAGTACGCTCCAGGATCATCTTGCATCTTTTCCACCGCGACTCTAAGAATTAATAATTTCTCAAGGAGGGCCAGTCCCTTTAACTGGAGCATAATATTAGAATCCAAGATCTGAGCACTAGCTGCGCCTACCGGACGGAATGCTGTTCCTCCCAGGCTTAGAGTTCATTTTGTTACACACATTTCCCTTTTTTCCAAAACTTTTTTGTAGCACCCTGTTCTGATTTTGTGGATCTCATTTCTCTAGGTATGAGCAAAAGAAAAATAAACTTATTTATTTTTGCTTCCCAAATTATTCTCTACTCCCTCTAGATTTGTTTTGGTTTCTGACTTTCGTGTCTGACCTGTTCTTTAATATCTGAGGGTCTTTAACTGTCCTTTCAGGGGCGCCTGGGGGGCTCAATCGGTTGAGCGTCCGACTTCGGCTCAGGTCATGATCTCTCGGTTCGTGGGTTCGAGCCCCGCGTCGGGCTCTGTGCTGACAGCTCAGAGCCTGGAGCTGCTTCAGATTCTGTGTCTCCCTCCCTCTGATCTTCCCCTGCTCACGCTGTCTCTCTCTCTCAGAAACTTTAAAAAAAAAAATGATAAAATTAAAAAAAAAATTTAACCGCCCGTTCAATAAAATGGTAATTAGAAACAATCTTTGCGGGAGAGTTTGAAAGGACATAAGCAATAGTTGAGGCTCAACACCATAAAGTACAGATTCACTCAACACACATGCGGATACGCAACTGAAAAGAGTCGGTTCCGCTTGCCTCTTTAAAGCTGGGCGCCAACTCCGTAGGGGAGCCGGAGGCCCGCCCACGCCACCGCATCCCAGGGTGCCTTGCGCGGGGCGCCGACCCCGCTCCATCCCAGGGCGCCTTGCGCGGCGGCCTCGCTCCCGGTGGGCTACGTGCGCGCGCGCGGGCGCCGGAACGTGCTCTCGCGTGTTTGCCCCACCCACTTCGGCCTTGTCTTCGCCGCCGCTGGGACTTGAAGTTCCCGCCAGGTCGCGGCTGGGTGAGAGCGATGCTGCCCGGCCCGCCTCGGCTCTGAGGAGGAGGAGCGGCCCAGGCCCCTGGCGGCTTGCTGACGGCGCCGCACCCGGCAGCCATGTCCACGGGGTTCTCCTTCGGGACCAGCACGCTGGGCTCCACCACCGTAGCCGCCGGCGGGACCGGCGCAGGCNGGCCCCGTCCCTCCCCCGCCCCCCCCCCGCCCCCTGGCTTCCTTCCTGGGGGGCCTTGAAGAGCGATACGTGCCCTGGGCGGCTTCGAAGTCCTGCCCTTCAGCGCCTTGCCGGGCCCCCGGCGGCCTGGCCGGCAGGAGGGCGGTGGGCTCGGGGCTGAGGTCCCAGAGTTCACGATGGTTCACGTTCACACCTTGTTCCTACCGAGGGGGTGGGGGTGGGGGGTCAGGCTGCGTGGAAGGGCCTGGGATGTCACTCCGAGCCCGAGGGCGGCAGCCCGGGGCACAGGGCGAATGGGGAACGAATGGACGACTTTGGGGCTTATTTGGGGCTTTAGAACAAACTTAACAGAGAATTGTAAGGACAGTTAAAAGTGTCTCCCCGAGAATTCGGGTTTCATTGCGGGGTATACGGTTTGGGACATTCCAGTGCTTACTGATTTCGTGGGGTTTTAAACGAGCTCAGGTCTTTGCAACCTCATGGGACCCTCTCCTTTGTTATTGTTGTTTCTTGTTTTAGACGCTTTTTGACAGCATATATTGGTGATGATTTTGAACATGGTGTGCAGGTTAGTGGACGCGAGCTGTCGTCGTCATGACTCACACCGTCGTCTACTTAACGTTCATAATTTTAGCGTGTTTCTCGTTTTTTGTGCCACCTGCTAAACCACCAGCTCAGATGGGGGCGAAACAGCTCGCAGAGGTCCAGAGGCCACTAGAATGGTTAGAGATCCTTGTGATGACAGATTTAATCTTGAGAACTCAGTCTTTTTTTTTTTTAATTTTTATTTATTTCTAGGAGAGAGAGAGAGAGAGACAGCGTGAGCAGGGGAGGGTCAGAGAGAGAGGGAGTCACAGACTGAAACAGGCTCCAGGCTCTGAGCTGGCAGTCAGCACAGAGCCCGACGCGGGGCTCGAACCCACGAACCGCGAGATCATGACCTAAGCGAAAGTCGGACGCTCAGCCGACTAAGCCACCCAGGCGCCCCAGAATTCAGTCTTTTCTAAGGTAAACGTGGAGGAGTTAAGTCGAGAAGAATGCCTAGAAAGCGTTTCAAGGTGTCTTGTGAAGTTTGAGGAATGCGGTGGTAGATTAAAAGGGCAAAAATAACCTTCCTTGTGTTAAAAAAAAAAAAAAAGAGGGGTGGTCACAGACTGACTACGTAGTCAACTATAAAATCTGGGAGTCTCTCTCCTTGAATACCACCTCCTTTTCTCTCACTCTGCACACTGAATCAGCAAAGCCTGATAATTTTTAATTATTCCCTTTCCGTTTGCTTCCTTTCCAGTTGCTGCCAGCCTCTTACAGGCACTGGTCAATCAGGGAACACATGTTTATTGAACACACTCCTGCAGAGGAGGCTCTGTTTTAGTGGGGCAGATAAATAAGAGTCCTGCTCTCCTAAAGTACTTGTGATTTCGGCCAACTTTTCCACCCGTGATCCTTCTCGTGTGGTGAAAACTATAACGTCCTCTCCTTCTTAGATGTGTTCAGAGGTTCCTAGTTGCTGTCTCAAAAATCTACTTTGATGACCATCTTTTTTCACCACATTATAGCCAGGGTGATTTTTTAAAAAATTCCGATTGCCTACTTTTAATGATTTTTCATTATCCTCGGAATGAAGTAAAAATAAATCTTAAACCATAATCCGCAAGACCCAGATAATCTGGAACCTCTTCAGACTCATCCTGAGCCCATATTCTCCTCTTCTCAGCTTGCTTCAATTCAGTGATGCGGATGTATTTAAAGAATTATTTTCTGTCACCAGCCCATACAGGCATACAAGTAACTGAAGCTAAATTTCAAAGAAAGATACTCGCCCTCACCTTACCTGAGACACTGATGTTTTCTGTTCTGTTCCATTTCGTTATTATATTTTAATTAAAACTACATTTTTAAGGGCTCCTGGGTGGCTCAGTCAGTTAAGCTTCCAACTTTGGCTCGGGTCATGATCTCACGGTTCGTGGGTTCCAGGCCCCCATTGGGCTGTGTGCTGACAGCTCGGAGCCTGGAGCCTGCATCAGATTCTGTGTCTCCTCTCTCTGCCTCTCCCCACTCATGCTCTGTCTCTCTCTCTCAAAAAGAAAATGTCTGTTTTTTTGAGAGAGAAAGAGAGTGAACGGGGGAGGGGCAGAGAAAAAGAGAGAGGGAGACGCAGAATCCAAAGTAGGCTCCAGGCTCTGGGCTTGAACTCAGTGGACCATGAGATCATGACCTGAGCCAAGTCTGACGCTTAGCGCACTGAGCCACCCAGGCGCCGCTCCATTTTGTTTTTTAAAATGCTGGTTGTGATCTACTAAATTGATGTTATACTTCGATGGGTCCTAATCTTAGTTTGAAAAACACTCCTGTAGCAATTTTGGTGTTTTCTTAGTTCCTCAGGTGGGCGTGGCCAAACCCCTTCTCTCTTGGATCAGTTCCCTCCTGTTGGAATTCCCCAGCCACCTTGGGTGCCCAGCTAGTGTCTACTTTGAGGACTCAAATGTTTACCTATCCAGAGAGGTCTTTTTAGATCTGCAAGTGTAGAGGACAGAAACGCCCTCAGAGTACCCTGTGACACAGCGCCTAGCACAGTTGTGATCAGTTCATTAAGTGTTTTGTTGACTTCTGTTTTGATCCCAGCAATAGAATGGAAGCCCCTTGAAGGCAAAGACCATTTCGTACTGTTTTTTCAGTGGACACAGTGGAGCTCAGTACATATTTTGTGAGTGAATGAATGATTGGTTCATTCTCTCACTGGAAACTTCCTGAAGCCAGGATCTGAGTCTTATTTACCACTCTGTCCTCAGTCCCTGTGAGAAGTCCTGGCACATGAAAAGGGCTTTCATAAATCCTTATTGAATGACTGAGGAAAGGAGTTGTTAGTAATGAACTAGAAACACGCACGCAGTCTTTAGAAAGGCTTAGATAAGTGAATGAAAGGAAGCAGGCTGACATCTGTCTAGTGGAGTGCTGGTTGGAAAGCCTAACTACCCCTATGCCATCTAGTGACTTGGTCTCTTTAGGTGAATCATTTTAGCGAAGTTACTCTCGAAGCCTCAGTTCCCACATCTGGAAAAAGGGTATAATATATTTACCCCACAGAGTTGTCAGATAAAACATGTAAAAGTATTTAGCACCATATCTCGCACTTGGGAAGCACTCAGTGAATGTTACCCCCTAAGTCCACATTAGGGCATGCTGGAGAAGTTAAAAGAATATTCCTGACCTGCTGGAGTCAACTTGGCTTTTCTTGAACACATCTTAAAGAGTCGCTGGCAGATAAGGTTGAGGCTAGGTTGAGGCAAAAATTGGTTATGTCTGGGGTGGCTTTTGTTTTTCATAAAGTAAATTTCTCTGCCACAGAGAACTTTCTCTTTTACTTTTCTAAGTAAGAAGATACCACTTTGATGTATTTCTCGGTAATGTTTTCAAATTTAGTTATGAAACACTTCATTGTGTCTTCAGTTACCGAGAAATTTTAAGTATTTTAATTGTCTAAAAATACATACTTTCACTGTACGTCTTTTGTATATTTATGGAATGACAGTAAAACCAAACGGGATCATTGATTTATTTGGAAGACAGGGAGCATAATAAATATTTTCTTAATTTGATGTTTGCAGAATTTGCCAAGAGTGTCTATTTAAATACAAAAAAATGTTTATTTTTGAAAGAGAGAGAGCAAGTGCTCTGGGGTGAGGAGGGGCAGGGGGACAGAGGGAGAGAGAATCCCAAGCAGGCTCAATGCTATCAGCGAGGGAGCCTGACACCTGGCTTGAGCTCCTAAGCCACAAGATTGTGACCAGAGCCGAAATCAGGAGTCGGACACTTAAGCAACTGAGCCACCCAGTTGCCCTCTAGAATACCCTTTTAATTCAGTTGATTAAGTGTTTAAGATTTGTCCTTTGTTGGTGAAACCTTGTGGCCTGTTCTGCCAGCCTTCTGTACTTCACACCTGGGATACACATACACCTGTGCTCATGGAAATCGTTTTGAAATCAATGATAAACTAAGAAAGAGGGCATAGGCTTTTTTTCCTACTCAGTGTTGATGACTGATTTCAAGTTCTACTTCCTTAGTAAGTTCTCTATTCTCACAGTGATTAGCTGGCATAATACCTTGTACATAATGTGTTTAGTTGAATTTATAGGTGTTCTTATGATGACAGTAGTAACATTTATTGAGTGAAGTTAATTTGCCAGTCTCTTAATATTTGCAAAAAATCTGTTAAGTGGGCACTGATACTCCCATTTTGCAGGTGAGGAAATAGAGAATCATGAAGGCCAACTAAGGTCACACAGGTATGAGGATGCTGGGGTGCTGGCACTGGAACCCGACCATAACGCTACGGCCTTCTTAAGTGGAAACAGCCCAGACTTTTAAACTTTTTAAACCTGACCTTGGCTTCTCTTAGGGTGATTATGTCTGTGTGAAGGTGAGGGAGAAGTGATAAAGGTACCTCTGTAGGATGAACGGGGTCTCCCATTGTTACATGTTGAGATATTCTCTCCTAACTCTTCCTGCACAATTTTTGAAGTAGCAGATTGTCAAGATTTTAGATAGCAAGTTTGAACCCCTGAGTTTTTTTTTTTTTCTTTTTTCTTTTTCTGAGAGAGAGAGAGCGCATGAGCAGGGGAGGGTCAGAGAGAGAGGGAGACACAGAATCTGAAACAGGCTCCAGGCTCTGAGCTGTCAACACAGAGCCTGACACGGGGCTCGAACCCACCAACTGTGAGATCGTGACCTGAGCTGAAGTCGGATGTTTAACCGACTGAGCCACCCAGGCGCCCCAAGCCCCTGAGTTTTGATAAGAACAGTTGAAAGTTGTGAACTTTGTTCACATCACTTGTTATTATCAGCTGTTCTTTTTCAGCTTTCAAAAACCCTGAAGAGAATTTCTGGTGATGAACGCAGTCTGGATCGAGGGTACTTTTGCTTTGCATTTTACTCTTGCCGGGTTACCTTTGAGCCGTCTCCTCTTCTCACCCCCACTGCCAGTTCTTACTGCTGTTTTGTGGCAAGATAACTGACTGCACCCTCCTCGCCCCCTCACCCCAACTCCATGAATAGGGTAGTATAGCGATAGAGAGGTACTGAAGAGCACTTTTCTATTTCTGGGTATGTTATCTTCCTTTATGTTATTAGTAGTTGGGGAAGAACAACTGTGTTTAGAAATGTGAGCTGTCCATGAGTCACTCAAGAAGAAAATGATCCACATTCATAAGATTTCCCTATGGCCATTTAAAATTATGTGGGCTTTTTTTTTTTTTTTTTTGAGAGAGAGAGACAGTGTGAGCAAGAGGGGCAGAGAGAGAGGGAAACACAGAACTCGAAGCAGGCTCCAGGCTCTGCAGACTCTGAGCTGTCAGCACAGAGCCCGTTGTGGGGCTCAAACTCACAAACCATGAGATCGTGACTTGAGCCAAAGTCGGACACTTAATCAACTGAGCCATCCAGGCGCCCCCAAAATATGCTAGGTTTCAATAAAACTTCTGAAAGCAGAATATGTGTGATACTGTTTATGGTTACTTGGGATCTGAAATCCTAATCGCTGTGAATTATGCTTTTTTTTTTTTGAAGGCCAGTATTGTATTTTAGTAGAGTAGAAAATATGCTACATTTTAAAAAAATGTTTATTTGGGAGAGAGAAGGAGGCACAGAATCCAAAGCGGGCTTTGCACTACCAGCACAGAGCCTGATGTGGGGTTCGAACTCAAGAGCCATGAGATCGTGACCAGAGCTGAATTCGGACACTTAAGTGACCAAGTCCCCCGGGTGCACCCCCCTATTGTATTTAAGGCTACTTTTATATGTGACTGATTTTTAAAGAGAACAGGAAAATATTTGAGTTTGGTGGGCTAAAAATAGTTCCTTTTGTATTCTGTGGGGACATATTGCATATGTTAAATGAACGAAGGGAACCTTGAACTTTTATTTTTCTTAAAGAGATACTGGCTCTAATAGACTTGACTTTGTGTTTTTTGTAACAAGCAACCCTTCGGTGGGGCTCAACTTTGGAACTCTTGGAAGCACCGCCGCTCCTGCAGCCACATCTGCTTCCTCGGGCGGATTTGGAACCGGGCTCTTTGGACCGAAATCTACCACTGGCTTCACTCTGGGAGGAACAAATGCAGGTGAGCCGGGTCATCACGTTTGCAGGGAGTAGGTGTGGGCTGTTCGTTTTCAAGTTCTGTTCTCTGTCTCTTCCCTTTATGAGGATTGTCCTTGGTGACGGAGCTAAAAAATGGTAAATACTAAGATGAAAAAATATATCGGATGTGCAATTAAGGACCAGTGATAGGCCCAGCTTGGTTATAACCTATTTTTGTGTAAAGAAGGAAAACCTACACATTTAAAGAATTACATAAGATCTCTCTTTTTTTTTTAATATTTTTTTTTATTTATTTCTAGGAGAGAGAGAGAGACAGCGTGAGCAGGGGAGGGTCAGAGAGAGAGGGAGACACAGACTCAGAAACAGGCTCCAGGCTCTGAGCTGGCAGTCAGCACAGAGCCCGACGCGGGGCTCGAACCCACGAACCGCGAGATTATGACCTAAGCGAAAGTCGGACGCTAAACCGACTAAGCCACCCAGGCGCCCCAACATAAGATCTCTCTTAAGAAAAAAAATTTTTTAGTGTATTTGACACAAAGATGGTATAGCTCTTTAAATATAATGAATTAAAGTAACTTAATTTTTATATTAGATTATATAATGCAGCATTTTACCTTAGTCAAGATAAGTTTACCCATTTGGACTGAATTAATTGAGCAGATGTGAGAGAGTTCGCATCTATCGTATTATAACGTTATAATTTACCTTCCTAAGACATGTCTTAAGGTTTTGTATTATTAAAACAATTGTTTCACTGGGAAAAGGGTGACAGTTCAAGGTTTCTGGTAGACATTTAATAATAAGTTGTTTTTAGTACTCATGGGTATTTATCAAGTTAAAAATACATTTCACTGGTACTGCCATTTAAAAAGTTTACTTCCTTATTGACTTTTTATTCTCTACTCTCAGGGCCTCTTGGTCTCTGTTACCGCCTTTTGCATTGACCTTCCAGCCTTGATTGCACCTTTTCACGGCCACACATAGACAATGTAAGAACTGCAGGAGTAAATGTGAGACCAGCCAGTGAGCGCCCTGAGATAGCTCTGTGTTTTGCTTGGAGTAGCTTTTTCTTCTCCTTGCCTAAGTTTGTTACAAGCATTAGTTGTTTGCATTTTATAAATTTTATTCCCTAATTAATCAAAGTCATATACAGCTTATGATATGAAAACCAGTGCTGTAGGAAGAACATTTGTGTTAGGGGTTATGGCGGGAGATACCGGCCGTCTGAGTATTGTTACCACGCCCTGAAGATGGTTAAGTCTGCCCTTGTGATAACCCCCAAATGCCATCTTCCACTGACGAATTAAATTTTATTTCTCTTTTTGTCCCTAGGAATAGCAACAACTATAACTACAGGATTAACTCTGGGTAAGAATTTTTGAGGAAAGTTCCCAGATCTGTGGTTTTCTACTCTTCTCAGTATCTCACAGAGCTGGGGTATAGAAGGAAGCATGTAAGGAATCATGGACACCGACTCCTCACAGAACCTTTCAGTATTGGGAGTTTTTTAAACAGTCAGTGACTTTAATTCAGAATAAAAGCCTTAAACACAGAAATGATTTTTCTGTGGAAATTCCACATTGCAGTTTGCAGTTATTTGAGTTCTTGTAGTGAAAAAAGCACCACACTGTAGATCAGAAGTCTTGGGATTAAACCCTGCTTGCACCTCCAAATCCTTGTGAGGCCTTAGGTAGTCATGTAGTGTCTGGCAGCTTTTAGTTATCTATAAAGTGAAGGTTTTGGACCAAAAAGGTTTTGGCTTCCCTTCCGGCTCCAAAACATGCTAGTTCTGTGTAGTGGTACGCCAGCTGGACCCTGAGTTACTAAGACGGCGGTTCATAATGTCAGGAAGTGAATGAGTGCAAGGACAGTGAGGAACCTCAATTAAAATTCAAGTTATTAAAGTTAAAGCAAACGTTGAAATAAAGATCGGTGGACTTTCTTCATTTGGATGCTACTCACCTGATATCAGCAGAAAGCATAACACATCTGTTTGCTACCAGAGGTTTGGACAGGATTGGCCTCAAGGGCAAGCAGTTGGATTCTTTTACTTTCTGAGACGGTAGGACCCATACAGGATTTCACAGCGCTGTACTCTGGCAGGAACCTCTGGTTGTGGTAAGGACAATCCAGAAGCTTAGCTTCTGGCTTTTTTGTGCTCTCAGGGGAAGCCAGAATGCAGGTGGTTATACGTTTCTTCATTCAATATTTTTGAGCAGCTTCTGCTTCCTAGCTGTGTGTCCTTAGGTATACATGATGCTTTGAGCATCTAGTATTAGCTGTCGGTGTGGTGATGGTACTGGTGGTGAGGATGTCCTGACGGTGTTGACTACAGAGTGCCTGAGCAAAGCATTCCATGTATTACGAGGGGAAGGTGACAGGCAGGTGTAATCATATGGTCTTGTGTGATCTGATAAATGCTTTAACAGGTATGAAAGGCACAAAGGAAGGAAGAGGAAGAAAAGAGTAGAAGTTTATTTGGACGGCAGGAAACATTCCTGTTGGAGAAACGGAAAGTGCAAAGGCCCAGTTATAAAGGGATCCAGGGAAATAAGAAAAATACTTGGTTCTTAGAGTGTAGGATTCCGAGGTGGGAATGGTACAGAGAAGGGGCTGCACGAGCAGGTTGGGACAAGACAGGAGAGGTGGCTGTGCGCCAGCCATCTAGGCTCTGGTGTGGGGATGGCAGAGAGCTGCTGGGAGCCTTCGGTCAGGGAGAGTCAGCAGGGTATTATTTCTTGTTGCTATTACCTCTTGTTTTTAAAGTAACTAAATAATTCAAAGAATAGAGGTTAGAAGGCCTAATAGCACAGAGACAAATTAAGAGGTTGTGATAATAGTTCTTGAGAGGCAGATGGCCGGAGCTAAGGTTTCTGAGGATGCTTATGGTCCAGGGATGTTTCCGGAGTAGGGTTCGTCGCGGCCTCAGGGACAGTCGTGGTTTCTGGCACGGGCAACTGAGTGGACCCTGGCAGGGGGTTGGGGTGGTTTTGTCTAGGGAGGTGCAGAGGTGCAGAGGGACATCCAGGTAGAGTTGGGCAGGGGTGACTCTGGGAGGTGTAATTTTAGGCCATGTCTCTGGTTGAAAATCTTCAGTTGGGAAGAAAGGAAGCAGGCCGGCGGCCACAGGCAGCACCATTTAGGAGGCAAACAGGAAGGACAAGGAGATGGACAGAAGGAGACTGAAAGGAGTAGCGGAAGCAGAGACACAGGAGAGGAAGCGGGAGAGAAGCGTGGTTTATCAGCCTCGGTTGGGAGCGGTATTTTTCTCCTGAGTATAAAGGAAGGGTAAATGCTATTTTAGGTAAATTCAGGGGTGGCACTGAAATTGGATTTCAACATTATCACATTGATTGGACTTTTCTTTTGCTTTTCTTAAATCACAGGACAATCATTTAAGTATTTGTCCTGATTTAGTCCCAGCTTTTATATTTTACTTTTTATGCAACTACAAGTACATGGATCCTTGTTCTATCTGCAAGGGTAGAGAGACTCTGTCTTGTAGGGGTCCTGATTGAGACTGTATAATGCATACACAGTTATGGTAAAATAGGGTCCGTTTGTTTGTTTGTTTGACACAGGAACGCCAGCCACGACATCTGCGTCTACAACGGGTTTCAGTTTGGGATTCAGTAAACCTGCCGCCTCTGCCACACCATTTGCTCTCCCTGTCGCGTCTACCTCAGCGAGTGGTCTTACTCTTTCGTCTGCTCTCACATCCACTCCTGCAGGTGAGGCAGAAGGGAAGAAGCCACATCTTATGGTGGAGTTTTATTTTGTTTTGTGGTTAGTGAACGTAGGTGTCCACCTTTATTAAAGATAACTTCAGTTTGGAGAGTTTTTATTTCAGCCATTAAGCAGTTTCGACCTAGTAAATTACTGATTTGTGAAGAAGGTCATCACTGGTCCTAAAAGCAGCAGGGCTGTCTTGGAGGTTAGTCTCGATTTACAGAGCACAGCAGGGACCGGGCGAGAGGCAAAACGTAAAATTATTAATATCCACTTTGTTTTCAAGGAGCATTTTGGTGACAGGCAAGGGTAAATAATTTGCATGAACATTGCCTGGCTTAGGATTCATTCCATTTCAAAGACGAAGTTGATGTCCTGGGTTGAAAAACTCTCTATTGTCTGCAGTCACTTACCTGACACCATTGTAGTATTACCCAAAACTCTTATTTCTGTCATTCAGTTTTTACTCTGAAGGTACTATTTCTCTTTATTCTTAGGGGTGGGTGTGTGTGTGTGTGTGTGTGTGTGTGTGTGTGTGTGTGTATTTTATCTTTAATGAGTAGTTTTTCCTAAGTGAATTTTATTATGGACATGGAGTGTTTTTGGTTTTGTTTTTTTTAGGAAGTGTTGTTTTCTCTGATGTTCTTAGACATGTTTCCTTATGAAACCTTACAATTGCATTTTTGTCTAGCATCTACAGGATTTACCCTAAATAACTTGGGTGGAACAACGGCCACAACTACTACTGCATCAACAAGCCTCTCTTTAGGGGGAGCCTTAGCTGGTCTGGGAGGCTCGCTTTTCCAGAGTTCGAATACAGCAACATCAGGTAATTGATGGTATTTACTTTCCAAAAATAGTAAATATTTATACTTAAATTTACTTTATCTGTATTTTAGCCTTTTGAACAGATCATTTTTTTCCTTTAACCTATGGATTTTTTGTTTAGTATGAATACTGAATTAAAAAATGTTTTTCATACATAATTAGACATTGTAGCCATGTAGAAATAAATTTTTCTGCTCCTCAGTATTTTTATTTATTTTTTATTTAGCGCACATGTGCGGGGGAGGGGCAGGAAGGGAGAGAATATCCCACTCCATACCCAGCACAGAGCCTGACGTGGGGATTAATCTCATGACTGCAAGATCATGACCTGAGCTGATATCAAGAGTAGAACACTTAACCATTTGAGCCACCCAGGGGCCCCTCAGTATTGACTGACTAGATAAGGAAGCAAAGAGGGGCCTGTTTAAGGAGGAGTAAACTATTCTAGAGAAACTTGTCTTTTTCATAAAAGGCAGTTGCTTAGTCTGAATCATTTAGTATCTAAATTCATTGTAAGACAACTTGACCTTTTAAGCTTTGGTTGTAAGAATCGCTTTCCATTAAATAGAAAAGGAAATGGTATTAGAATGTTTTAAAAGCAAAGTTTTATTTATTATTATTATTATTTTTTAAATATTTTTATTTATTTCTAGGGGAGAGAGAGAGAGAGACAGCGTG
>NW_027532842.1:5304521-5305232 GCF_008692635.1 Crocuta crocuta | reverse complement strand
AGACTGAAACAGGCTCCAGGCTCTGAGCTGGCAGTCAGCACAGAGCCCGACGCGGGGCTCGAACCCACGAACCGCGAGATCATGACCTAAGCGAAAGTCGGACGCTTAACCGACTAAGCCACCCAGGCGCCCCTGAAAGCAAAGTTTTAAAACAACATTAAATTTATTCTAGTCAGGCAAAATATTAAAGAATCAATTCACTTGGCAGAGAAGACTTAATGTTTTCTATCTTGGATTGATTTTTCATTTCATGCTTATTTTGGAATTAGCCTCGTATTAAGGATTCTGCAGATGTTTTGAATATTAGGGGTGTATAATAGAGGAAACATGATACTATATATAATGTAATACAGTAATAGAATACAGGAAAGCCAGTGAGGCTAAGTGGAAGTGAGAAAAGCTTTCCTCTGATTTGAAGACCTTGTATAATTATCTCACATAGCACTTAGAATCAAGAATTTCTTTTTGGAGTGCCTGGATGGCTCAGTCAGTTAAGTGTCCAACTCTTGATATTAGTTCAGGTCTTGATCTTGCAGTTGAGGGATAAAGCCCCACATCCGGCTCTGTGCCGAGCATGGAACTTGTTCATCCGGCTCTGTGCCGAGCATGGAACTTGTTTGGGATTCTTTCTCCCCCCTCTCTCTACCCCTCCCCTGCTTGTGTTCTCTCTCTCTCCTGCCTCCCCCTGCCACCCCCCCCCACCCCCCCAGG
>NW_027532842.1:5278484-5304348 GCF_008692635.1 Crocuta crocuta | reverse complement strand
GAAAGAGTTCCTGTGTGCTGGGGCACCTGGGTGGCTCAGTCGGTTGAGTATCCAACTTTACCTCAGGTCGTGATCTCATGGTTGTGAGTTCAAGCCCTGTGTCGGGCTCTGTGCTGACAGCCTGGAGCCTGCTTCGGATTCTGTGCCTCCTTTCTCTGCCCGTCCCCCACTCATGCTCTGTGTCTCTCTCATTCATGCTCTGTGTCTCTCTCTCAAAAATAAATCAACATTAGAAAAATTAATAAAAAATGTTTCTGCTTCCTAACCTAATTTACGAGCTAGGGAAAGTTGATAACATGTTGAAATCACAGAATTTCCAATAATACATATATTCATTTATAATGGCTATTTTTCAGAAGTTTTGCTGAACACCTAATATGTGTCTAATAATTGGTATGTGGGAGAGTTTTCTGTTAAAGTTATGGTTCTTTTGTGTTCTCTATTCAAATACTATAATGAAGAAACTCTGGGTCAGTGGAAAAGGGAAAAAGGAGCTTGTCAAGATAACCTGTAGAAATTTGTAGTGTTCAGGTTAGCTTTGATCTTTCAAATACTTATCTTTGTCACTGTTGTCGAACCTGGTAGGTATTCAGAATGTCTTCTAGTAACCACAGTCACTGGATGACTAACATACATTTCCTTGCAGGGTAAATATTTCAACATCTTTCCCAAAGATTCCTAGGAGAGCAAAACGCAAAGATAGTAGAAAGGGGAGGTCGAGCATTATTTTTGTGTCTGCTAATGAATTTTTAGGTCTGTTCTAATTTTTCTTAAGCTCTAGACACGCATTAGTGCTTAATTTGTGGTTATGCTAACCTAAAGGTGCCATTGATTTTAAAAAATTAATGTCTATTTAGCTGTGTTTTTTTTTCACACATTGCCAGTATTTGAATCCAGCTTTCAGTCATCCTGTGCTCATATCCAGTACATCCTACTGTTTCCTCTGTTTTTAAAATACATAGCATATTGTTCAAAAAGAACCACAGTTGTATCAGCTGCGAATGCAAGGATTTCTAAGATTTACCAATGCAGGGTCTTTAAAATTTTGCTACTTGATTCACAAGCATACATTAATGATTTAAGATTAAGTATAGTCTCTTTAGTTCCTTTTGTCAGTGAGGTAGGATTTAAATAAATGAATCCTACTTTTTTTTTTTAAGTTTTATGAAAAGAACTTAGGAGTATGAAATCTTGATGATGTTTGAACTATAAGGCTTCCAACTATTAGTTCTTTAAGTTTCATCAATAGTAAAACTCTTTGCTTTAAATTAATACTGAAACCTTACAAATCATTACTATTTTATTTATCCATCCTTCCCTAGCTTTATGGAGGTGTAGCTGAGAAATAAAATTGTAAGATATTTAAAGTGTAGAGCGTGATGCTTTGATATATACATATACGTTGTAAAAGGATTCTGCTATGAAGTTAATTCACACATCTGATTTTAAAAGTATACAATTCTAAAGCCTGATTGGAAGACATGAAGTGTTCACCTGAAAATAACAAGCTAAAACTGCTTTTGTAGAGAGGGCTTAAAAAACAACAAATAAAATGGATTGTTCACCTGTATCGAATTAACATACACCCTCTGATCCTTCTGGTAAAGAAAAATTGATACAGGTCCATAAATACCCAGGGCAGAGTGATGTGGTGGTCAGCGGGTGGAGTAGGAGAATGGGCAAAATGGGCAAAGGGGAGTGGCAGGTCCAGGCTTCCAGTTGTGGACTGAGTAGATCACAGGGATGAAGGGGACAGCCTAGGGGATATAGTCGGTGCTATTGTAATAAGGTTCTATGGGGACAGAGGAGTAGCTACATGTGCCGTGAACATAGCATAACATGTAGGCTCGTCGGATTGCTGTTGTACACCTGACGCGAGTGTGACGTTATGTGTCAGCTACACTTAAAAAAAATTACCTAGAAAGTAAAGAAATTAAAATGACATCATCTGGGGTGCCTGGGTGGCTTAGTCAGTTAAGCGTCCGACTTTCGCTTAGGTCATGATCTCGCGGTTTGTGGGTTCGAGCCCCGCGTCGGGCTCTGTGCTGACTGCCAGCTCAGAGCCTGGAGCCTGTTTCAGTCTGTGACTCCCTCTCTCTCTGACCCTCCCCTGCTCACGCTGTCTCTCTCTCTCTCTCTCCTAGAAATAAATAAAAATATTTAAAAAAATAAAAAAATAAATAAATAAAATGATATCATCTGAACTACGTGTACCATTGAATCCCAGCAAGACTCTCAGTCTTTGTCCAGAGCATACTCTGGACTTGTTTCTTGTTCTTTGCTTAAATCAGGTATGAAGAAAACCAGGATCTGACTTAAAAGCATTTTAGGGCTTTGGTCATTAAGGTGAAATTATGAAGGCTTTCAGTGAACTTGATATGTAATATTTGGCTTATTTTTAGGACTTGGACAGAATGCCTTGGGCTTGACTTTGGGAACCACGGCAGCTACTTCAACTGCTGGCAACGAAGGCCTTGGTGGTATAGATTTTAGTAGCTCATCAGATAAGAAGAGTAAGTAACGTCCTATTTTATGTCCTTATAGTAACTTAAATTCCTGGGTCTGGAGGATTGTTAAGTACATATTAAGTAGTAAAGTTTTGACTTTTAAATTTGTTTGTATTTTATTTCCCAAATTGTTCATGTAGTGTGTGTTTGAGTTTATTTTTATAGAAAACTGAGATTTGTATGTGCAGATGTCTTAGGTAGCCATCTTCACGCGTAGATTGATACATATTCTTAAGTTGGGATCACGAACGCATAGTTGACACCTGAATAACACGCTTTGAACTGTGCGGGTCCACTTATCGTGGGTTTTTTCCAATAAGTAGCCGTACTGTAAATGTGTTTTCTCTTGCTTATCATTTTCTTAATAGCATTTTCTTTTCTCTAGCTTCTCTTACGGTAAGAATGCAGTATATAATACACGTAACATAAAAAGTGTGTGTTAATTGTTTACATTATTGGTAAAGCTTTGGGTGAAAAGTAGGTTATTAGTAGTTAAGTTTTGGGGGAGCCAAAAGTTATATGTGTATTTTCAACTGCCTGTGAAGTTGGCACCCATTCACCCCTGTGTTGTTCAAAGCTCAGCTGTATTGCTTTATAACCTATTCTTCCTCATGTGTTCTGTCAGAAGCATTGGTCAATTCAGTAATTCTTTAGAAATATTTTAATGCAACTTAATATCAGTTTTGTGAATGGATATATCATTAGTCAGCCATCATTCTATTATTAACAATTTGTTTTTAGGTCTTCTGGGAAGTATCACTGTATTGGCTATCCTTACAGGGAAAGGCAGCATACTATTGTAATTTAAAGATGTACACTCGAGCTGAAATCGCCTGGGTTCCGAGCTGCTCAGCTATTCACAAGCTCTGAGACCTTACTCAAGTTATTTGTCCCTCTGGGCTTTAGTTTCTTTATCTGTAAAGTGGGGCCAAAATAACAGTACCTACTTTGTCATGTTGGTTTGAGGACATTACTTTCATAAAACTTCAGCAGAACCAGGCGCTTAGTGAATGCTGTCTAGGTGTTTGCTGTTACAAATTTTCAGTTAATTTTTTAGGACAAATACCTAGAAGCTGAATCATTAGAGAGAGAGACAGTTTTAGAAACTCTTAGTATATGTTGTGAAATTACTTTCTAGAAAGGTTTTACCAATTTATTTCCCACCAGCCAGTATGAAAATGCCCTTCCCGCTCTGCTTCTGCCAGGCTGAATATTCTTTTTAGAAATTGTCAATCCACATTCATTTTCAAAAGTGTTTTAGTGTTGTTGGTCCCACGTATGTGATTTTTTTGTTTTGTTTTGCAATGTCTCTTCTGCCTCTGATGCAAACACGCTCCACTAGGGTATATACATGCATATTGCATTAAAAGCCCCAGAAGGATCTGAAGTGCGGTAACGGATGAAGGTGTAATTTACACTGTGTCCATATGTGAGAACTTTTTGTTTTGGACATGGTTTTTATTGTAAAGAGATACCATGGTGAAGTACTATCCTAAAAGTTGGCAAAATCTTTTTTTTTTTTAAGTTTATTTTTATTTTGAGAATGAGAGCACACATGCGCAGAGCTGAGGTAGGGCAGAGAGACAGGGAGAGAGAGAATCCCAAGCAGGCTTGCACTCCATCTGCCACACAGTAAGGTCATGACCTGAGCTGAATGCTTAACCAGTTGAGCCACCCAGGGGCCCCAGGCAAAATCCTTTTAAATTTAGGAAATTTAGGATTATTTTTCTTTGACTGAAAATTGACTAATTTATAAACGTAGGGGTCTATCTCTTGTTTTTACTTAGTTTTCTTTGTAGCAACTTAGCAACTTTCTAAGATATGTAGAAAAAACCCTAGGTATTTTATTTAAGCAGCTTGTTTTTTTACTCAGCCAGAGCAGCTGGGTCCCCTCCAACTACTTTTATTCGTGAAACTGCTTCCCTCTTTATTGTACTTGCTGTCAGGCTCCATGTGAAAGAGCTGAGTGAGGCAAAGGGGTAAGAGGAATGCAGGGAGTTAATCTCCCCTCTTTTCCCCTGCCCTCCCCCCTGCATCTTACTCTCATACCTGAGTGAGAATTGAACAGAAGGAAGCGCACGGGACTTCATGTACCCCATCTAGTTCCCTTTACTCTGCTGTTCTGTGTCGGGGGATTCTGTTTTCACCTGAAGGATTTCTCTGCCTTTCTGTTAGCGGTATCAGTTCGCCTGGACCTGCGTTACTGGGTTGAATCGGGTGAAGAGTGCTAGGAAGCAAAGTTCTGTGAGGAGGGGCAGCCTGGAGCTAGACCGCCAGGTGAGGATGAGCTGAGCCCTTTTGAAGAACCGCTGCAAGACCAGCGTAGCTACACGACAGCAAGATCGGATTCCGGAGGTCACGAAGGGCCTTGGGTGCCACGTTAGTTCAGGAGTTTAGTATTACACGGAGGACAGTTGAGACCTACCGGGGCTTTGTTGTGGATCGTGTGACATGAGAGCTGTATTTGAGGAAGAGTGTGAAGCCGGCCCTGTGGGGGAGGAAGTGCAGGCGGGCGAGGACCGGCGCGGATCTAGTAGGAGGCTGTTCCAGCAAAGGGAGACCGAGTCAGGGACCCTCGCAGGCTGAAACAGACCGGGGTTTTATAGATCCGGGCTTGTCTGTATTCAGATTCTGTCTCTGTAAGAAAAGGGGAATGTCAAAGAGCAAAATAGTGCATTTATCAATAAAAAAGTTGAACTATTTGGGGGAAAAATTAAATCTCTGCTTTCTATTACTGTGTCTCGCCAAGTTGGAGACCCCCATCTGGAGGACGTGGGCACCAGCTTCAGAGAGGTTCCACCATGAAGGAGAAGAATCTTAGAATCTGTAAAATACAAAATATGGAAAGATAAATTATAGTTGGATTAAAGAGGCGAACAAAAGAAACCCCATGGACGAAGGCAGAAAGTAAATAACAAATTGGGATTAAAATGCCTGATTTCTAGATGCTTATATTTTCACATTTTAACCTCTGAAATTGAGATGCATCTTAAAATTAGGATCTAATTTTAGAAATACACACATGAAATATATGGGACAAAGAATTAAATAATGTTGAAATAGCTCTTAGAAGCGGTAAGAAAAATACCTCAGAGAGACACAAATAGCCTGAATAGGCTGTTTACAAAAGGAGAAATATGCTTCTCTAACATTTGAAGTATTTTACTTAGACCTGTCAGAAATATGAATTTGGTTTACAATTAAGTGGCCTTTTCCACTTAAATATGGGCATCGATCTTTTTTTAAAACCTGTTCATTGCTGAGAGTCTGATGGAAAAGGTACTTTTTTTTAAGTTTATTTTTCATTTATTTTGAAAGAGTGAGCGTGAGCAGTCTAGGGGCAGAGGGGAGGAGAGAGAGAGAGAGAGACTCTTAACTGACTGAGCCACCCAGGCAATTTGGAAAAGTACTCTTATTCATAACAGTTGGGAGGATAAATTGGAACAGTTGTGTTAAAGGGTCAGTTCGATAATACGTCAAAGGCCTTCCTTGGAATAATCTTTGACCTATAAATTCCTCTTTTTTGAATACAAATAAAGTAGTGAACAAGTATTTGTAGATAAATACATTGACTGTAGCAGCATTGTTTATATAGTGAGATCTCATGTCAACAAGAGGGTTGGGCACAAAGGTTCTGTTACAACGACATCATCATATTTTATGGTCATTTACAGTCATGTTAAGTGATGTGGAAAATGCTCATAACATGTTGAGAAAAGGTGTTGAAATATCACTTCTAGCAATCCTGACTGCTTTTAAAAATGTGTGTGTAAGTGCAGAAAAAGACTGGGAGGGGACCCTTGAAGTTCTCCGGTGGGATTAAGTGTTGTGTGTGCCTGTATGTTTTTAAATAAGCTGTCTTACTTTATAGTGAGAAATCTTGGAAAAGTGGAAAATAAGTCACTGCATTTTGCTGAAGGAATATTTTTACTTTTCTACTTCTATAGATATATGCTAGTAATGATAACTAGGAAGTAGGGGTCATTAGTGAGAAACTTGTTGCAATATCTGCATACGTTGAAGACTTCATTTTTAAAAAGTTTGCTGCTTTCATAAAATATCTAGAGACGTTCAGGTAATCTGACATATTTTCATATTCTAACCTAAAAAAGTGTCAAGTAAAACTTTCAGGAGTTAAACTGCTAGGCAGGAATATTTTTTTGGAAGACCATTGGAAGAGGAAGATTCTTGCCCTTGAATGAGATAGATACAGTCAGCTGCATTACTGTCTGTTTATGTGTACACACACATCTCCGTAACATGCCATAACATGCCGCGCTGCGATTCTAGTTTGTGATAAGTCATGACCTCACGATTCTAGTTTGTGATAAGTCATGACCTCACGTGCTATTTAAGAGGCAGTCTAAGAAATGCTGAAGTTTCTGTTGATACCTTAGTTTGCATTAAATTAAAACTTCTATTTGGAATGCATTGTTGAATGACCTGTTTTTACATGAAGCTTCTTGAATTTTCTAGGTGATAAAACAGGAACAAGACCAGAGTAAGTTCACAATTTAACTTTTAAAATATTTTAATTGAGTTTTATTGAGTAAATCGTAGACAGATAGTATGGTTGGAAGTAAATGAAACCATATAGGCTTCTTTTTCTTTGAAAAATTCTTTAATCTGCTTTTGTCAAAAATAAAATAATAAACCTATGCTCTGGAAAGATGATGGGATGGTCAAATCTTCAATTTTTAATCATTTGGAAAATTTATAACTGATTCTTTCTGGAACACTTTATGCCCAATTTGATATATAACACCCCTTTTCTGTGAGTTACTCTACCAGTACCGTTTATTTTCTGATGACGAGGAGGGAATAGAGCCTCCACACACATCATATGTTTCAAGAGCATGGTTTTTACTACCACTTGTTTTTTCTCACCTAATTTCTACATTAAATGAAACATTTATAAATGAATGATCAAGTTCATGCCTTCAAAACATCTTGTGTATATTTTAGTCCTGTTACATAAATGAGGAAGCTGCAAGAGACTGAGGTCGGCCTAGGGTTATAGCAAGGAATTAGTAGCAAATCTGTGGTGAAATTTCCCTGATGATTACATTGCGGCATGCCAGATTTCACTCATTCCTATCCTTCTTAAATATTTGTGATTCCCTTAAGCTATTCCTCAGTCTTACTTTGTTGAACAACAAATTGAAATTCTAAAATAAAGTAAAATACAGTGAGCATTCCATTATGAGAAATTTTGTAGACTCTCTGTAAAGAATCCTTTACTATTTTTGAACCGAATGAAATGACACTCATAGAATTTTTGAGCTGGGGGAACTTAGTTCAATATTTAATCTGTTGTAATTTCTAAATTTTTTCTTAAACATTTAGTCAAATGCATTTATGTGTATTTAGAATAGATGCCAGTCTGTTTTAGAAAAGATATCTCCGCGTCAGGTGAGTTGTTCAAAGTTGTTTTAAAGGTCAGGAAACTTATAGTTCTTTATAAAGAGCTTTGAGATCATTCATGAAATATATAAATGGGGAATATTTGCTTTATTTTCTTCTCTCTCAACATATACTCTAGTGGAACTCAGCGCCAGCTGTTTATAACCTCAATGGCTTTAATAAATCTGTGGCATTTCTCTTAGGGATAGTAAAGCACTGAAGGATGAAAACCTACCTCCTGTCATCTGCCAGGATGTTGAAAATCTCCAGTAAGTGTGTCACACATTAGATAAATCGTATTGAAGAATGCTAGAATGTATTTTAGGAGGAAACGTCTCTTCCTCTTAAACGTTTTAACTTGGGTAAAAATGTTAATATTTTTATAAACTAGAGAGAAAGCAGAAAGCAGGAATTAAATTCTTGTTACTGTCATTCTGAAAAAAGCATATGAATTGTAGTTGAAGTTTTAATTTTTCCTTAAAACACTAGAACTCTGACCAACCTATTGTAAATGTACTTTTTTTCTGTAGGAAACCAAAGGTGTATTTTTAAAAAATTTAGTTCTATGTATCTTTTTAGGAAATTTGTGAAGGAACAGAAACAGGTACAGGAAGAAATTAGTAGAATGTCTTCGAAAGCAATGCTTAAAGTACGAGAAGACATCAAAGCTCTGAAGCAGCTTCTGTCCCTGGCTGCCAGTGGATTGCAGAGAGACACTCTCAGTATTGACAAGCTGAAAATAGAAACTGCTCAGGTAAACTAACGTACCGTCATTTTAGTGTGCAGTGTTGTTCTGCCATGTTTTTTCAGATGAAACCGCTCTTATATAAACTTTAAGACTTAACTACATACAGCTCGTACACTTGTAAGTTGCTGCGGTAAAATAGTTACTAATTTGTATTGAGTGCTTACTATGTATGAGGTTTTGTTTTCTTTTTGTTGTTTTTTTTTTTAGTTTTTATTATTGAGAAAGACAGAGCACAAGGAGGGGAGTTGCAGAGAGAGGGAGAGAGAGAGAATCCCTAGCAGACTCCGCACAGCACAAAGCCCAGTGCAGGGCGTGAACCCACGAACGGGGAGATCATGACCTGAGCTAAAGTCAGACCCTTAACCAACTGAGGCCCCCAGGTGCCCCATAGAAGGCAGTATTTTAAGCAATTTATATGAGTCCAGTTTAGTTTTCATGGCAGCTCTATGAGGTAGGCACTCTTATCTTCCTTATGTAAATAAGACAACGGGCAGAGAGCTTTGTTAATAAATGCAAGAGCTTGGTCTCTCTGACCCTGGTTGGTAACCCAGCTCTAGAGTTGATGCTCCTAACTAGTTGGCTTTTACAGAGTGTCCGCTGGCTAAATTGCTATTATAAAAGCTAGACAGAGTGTTTTTTATTTTTTTATTTTTTATTTTTTTTAAAATGCTTTATTTATTTCTAGGAGAGAGAGAGAGAGAGAGAGACAGCATGAGCAGAGGAGGGTCAGGGAGAGAGGGATTCACAGACTGAAGCAGGCTCCAGGCTCTGAGCCGGCAGTCAGCACAGAGCCCGACGCGGGGCTCGAACCCACAAACCGCAAGATCATGACCTAAGCGAAAGTCGGACGCTAAACCGACTAAGCCACCCAGGCGCCCCCAGAGAGTGTTTTTTAAAAGCCTGTCAGTGGTTAAATAAAAACTGTATTATGCTTTGTAAATATTAAATATATATAAATATATATATATTTTGTACATATATAAAAATATATATAGTTTTTACTTACTTTGGAGGGGAAGAATGATGGTAAGTGATTTACTTTTGTTTTCTATTTCACAATTACAAAATATACTTGATTTGGTCATGGCTGTCTAGAAATCTTTCCAAAAGTTTTCCCTCATCTTAATGAGCTTTATGTGATAGGCCTTTTTAGTGCTATGCTCTTCATAAATGAAGTGATAATATTAAGTAAAAATTTTAAAGGTGCTTATGTGTCTTTTTTTATTGAAATATGATTGACATGACACTATATTAGTTTCAGGTGTGCAACAAAGCAATTCAATATTTATTTATATTGCAAAAATGACCATAACAAACCTAGTTAACATCTACCACCATACTTAGTTAAAAATCTTTACCCCTTGAGATGAGAACTTTTTTTTTAAGTTTATTTATTTTTGAGAGAGAGAGCAGGGGAGGGGCAGAGAGAGTGGGAGACCCAGAATCCGAAGCAGTCTCCAGGCTCTGAGCTATCAGCACAGCGTCTGATGCAGCGCTCGAACTCATGAACCATGAGATCATGACCTGAGCCAAAGTCGGACGCTTAACCAACTGAGCCACCCAGGCTCCCCAAGATGAGAACTTTTAAGATCTATTCTCTTAGCAACTTGCAAATATATTACCTATAGTGACTGTGCTGTACATTACATTCCCTGGTCTTATTTTAAAATTAGAAATTTGTATGTGCTTATCTTTAAGTCAACTATTGGTGAATACTTTTGTGATATTTTTAATGAATGTGTGTTACTAAAGTAGCTGTTTTAAAGTATGATGTATAAAAGGAATTCAAAGCCTTTGTGTCTGCTTTCAGATTTCCAGGTTGCCTACACACTTTGGTTAAATACAAATAAAATATTCTCCCGTATTTCTTTTTAACTTATTTCTTCTGTATATAACAGATAGGTATGTATATGTCATCTTTCTAGGAGAAAGAAAATGTTAGTTATGATTTTAGACAGTGGAGAATGATTAGACTTTGATTAAACGTTACATGAAATCACAGATTTCATATGTGAAATGTATGAAATTATATGGAAAGTTTATTAGCACAGTAGTAGAGGAAGCAAACTCAGGAAGAGAAATGAATGCTATAACGAGATCTGTTGCAACTTTAGTACTGGATGATTCCATTCACACATATTCAGACTACTACTTATGTACTAGACTTGTTAATAGTCCTTCAGAGATAAAAACACAACCCCAAAGGTACGAAAAGACTACTGGGGTGAATGAAATCATGAAAGTTTGGGTAGAATATAACGGTGGCAGATGAAGAGTCAAAGAGCTTCCTTAAGGAAAAGTCCTCCGAGCCGGGCCTAGAAAGTTTTATAGGTGATGTCAAAGAAATTTGATATAAGCTTGGTTTATTTCTAATTTACAGGAATTTGTGATCTACCCACACTTCAGTGAATTATCAATTGGAAAAATATTCTGAGTCCCTTAGCGAAGTAGTTATCAATCTTTAACCCCAAACTCTTTTCTTCATAGAAAGCCTTTTTGGGAAATAAAGCAATTCTGAGGTGAGGAGCAGAGTTGTGATTGCAAAGACCAGAGCCTTATGGAAGCAAAGTCTTTTAAATACCTCATTTTTAGGGGTATATAACTCAAGAGTTTAAATAAGAAGTGTAGTTAAATTTCTTTTTGGGTAGGGTAGGTGCCAAATGGTTTGTTGCGGTTATATTGCTGAGTCCATGGAGTCAGTGAACATTTTTAAGGATCTATTATACACAGAGCACTTCAGCAGAGGCGTTTGGGATCAAAAGACATAGGATATACCAGGGAGAGTAAGTTAAATCAGTTCGGTACTTACTATGTTCTAGGTACAAGGTATGATTGAGGCACAACAGCCTCAAGTGGGCACTTTTAAAAAATGTTTATTTTGAGAGAGTGTGTGTGTGCATCTTTGCACAAGGAGGGGAGGGGCAGAGAGAGAGAAAGAGAGAGCGAATCCCAAGGAGGCCTTGCACTGTCAGCCTAGAGTGGGATGTGGGGCTTGATGTCATGAATCATGAGATCATGAATGTCAGGAGTTGGACATTTAACAGACCGAGCCATCCAGGTGCCCCTTAAAGCATTTAAATAATAGCAGTCTTTTGCTGTGGATGAATTAACTTCACAGATTTTACAGAAGTCCATAGTTCCTAAAATAGATAAGCAGCTCATTATAAATTTATCATAAAGTTTGTTAAGAGTGTACTTTGTCTTTGGAAAGAGGTTTTGGCAACTTGTCAGACGGGTTAAACACGACACGTTCTCAGAGCAGGAGAGTGGCAGTGTTTGAAGTTTCAGTCCAGAGATCATAGGTGTTTTTAACCTGGCTTTTAACTGGTCAATTTTCTCTTCTTTCTTTCTTTTCTTTCTTTCTTTCTTTTTTTTTTCTTTCTTTTTAAACCTCTGATCTATTAGGAGTTAAAGAATGCTGAAATAGCTTTAAGAACCCAGAAAACCCCACCTGGACTCCAACATGAAAACACCGCTCCCGCCGAGTAAGTTGCTGGACTTTCTCATGTTAGGAAAGCAGAACAGTACACCGTCCAGGCTAAGGGTTTGTGGCTCATTATGTAGCAGGCCTGGGTTAACAAGCCCTTGACGTGGATTTCTCCTTTTAATTCTCATAATAACCCTAAGAAAGCAGTTCACGATCTTCATTATCAAAGGGTAAGTGATGGCTAAGATGTGAGCTTTTAACCAGTGTTACGCAGTTACACTTTATTTGTAAGTTATGTAGAGGGCCTTTTCCACTGTTAAATTTTGCAGGCAGTAGATATTTTTACCAATAAGGACTTTTTAAAGATAATTTTATGATAGTCCCTTCCTTAAACAGGGCATTCTGGAAGTAGTTTAACCCTTTTACTTGTTTGCATAGCTTTATTCACACAGGTAATAACTCATCAGAAAGAGCAATTAGAAACTGTAGAAAAGTTAAAATAAAAAACATCCACCTGCAGTCTCATCACCCAGGATGTGTATCTGTCTAGTTGCCAAGTGATTTCTATCTTGTCTCTTCATATCCTTTCACGTTGCTAGAGCTAATAACTAACATTTGTCAGATGCTCACCATCGGCCACGCAGAGCGCTTAGCACCTGACATACTTTATCTCCTTTTCCACAAAACCTCTACAGCGGTGACCGTCCCATCTTCCAGATGAAGGGCCTGAGGCCTGAAGGGTGGTGGAGGTCTGGCTCCTAGTCTCTCGCTCTTTTTTTTTCTTTTAACTTTTGATGGTGATATAATTTCAGACTTAGAGAAAAGTTTCAAGGATAAAACAAAGATTTCCCATATATCTTTTATCGAGATTCCTTACGTGGTAATGTTTTTACTATATTTGTCTTGTTCCCTGCTCTAATATACATACATATTTTTCTCCCTGAACAGTTTGAGTTCTTTGCAGACAGATGCCCTTTATGCTAAAGCACTTCAGGTGTATTTCTTAAACCATAAGAACATTCTGTTACATAACCACAGTTCAGTGATCAAAATCAGAACATTAACAAGGACAGTCTTACTCTTATTAGCTTATTCAGATTAGCATGGGCTGTGCTTCCTTGCTGAACATCCTCTAGTAGTTTATCCTTCTTACTCTTCATCTGCCGTCAGAGCTAGTTTTGAAATGGGGCGAATTCTGTCATTTTCCACTGCAGAAAGCTTTCGTAGTTGCCCATTTCCTACAGAATTACATTCAGCATGCTTTGTATACGATTCAAGGTCCCTTTTATTTATCTGGCATTCTCTGGTTAAATTTAGCAGAATAGTAGTAGTAATTACATGCTCTTTCTGTGGACACCAAAGTGTTTTTAGGTTATAAATACAAGGACTGTAAGTACTTGTAAAATCTGGTTGACAGTTGCACTTTTTAAAACTTTTATTTTGAACTTATTTAGACTTACAGAAAATTTGCAAAATTGATAGTACAAAGAACTTCCTTATATCCCTTACCCTTCTTCCCTTACTGTTAAAATACTGTGAAACCACAGTATAATTAAGAAGAATAGGAAATTAACATAGATGTATTAATCAAGCAGCAGAACTTATTTAAATTTTACTTACTTTTCCACTGATATGCTTTTTTTCTTCCAGGATCCTGTTTTCCACAAATGTACTTTTTCTATTCTAGGTTCCTGTTCACTTCGCATTCAGTTATTTCTCCTTAATCTCTCCCAGTCTGTTAACAGTTATTCATAATTTTGATACTTTTAAAGCATAGAATGTTATTTTGTAGATTATTTCCTCATTGGGGTATTTCATGATCAGAGTAAGGATGTACATCTGTTTTTGATAAGTTGGTAACTTAGAAGTTTTGGTTTTGGTTTCAATAATATGTGTGCCATATCATTATGTCCTCAGACTAAGTCAAAGGCCCTACTTATATGGGGGTATATAATTATTTACTTGGTGTTTGGAATGCAGGGAAAATAATATTTTGAAAATTTTGACCTGACTTGGTAAATGTTTTTGTATAGCTACTTCAGAGTCTTGGTGCAGCAGTTTGAGGTCCAGCTTCAGCAGTACAGGCAGCAGATTGAAGAACTAGAGAACCATCTTGCCACTCAGGCAAATAACTCCCATATAACCCCTCAAGGTAACATGCTTTCTGTGGTGTGGTGTGGTTTTGTTGTCGTTGGTTTTTTTGATAGTCCTGGGTTTTGGTCAGAGAGAGGTTAAGGTGTTTTTGCATCATATTCTAGGTAACAGCTAGTAGTCATCTTCAGCTGGTGTAAGACAATTTCCTGAAGGCTTTGATGAGATCTTTGTTCTCTATAAATAGAAAATGCTTTGTTATGAACTGTCAGGATGCTGACCAAGGCAGAAGTCTCAGGGTCTTCTCCCTTCCCCCAATGACTGATTCAGACACCTGCTCTCAGTCAGCTCACTGTGCTTTCTTCTCGTAGTCATGGCAACGCTGATATAGTTTGTTGCCTTCTACACTTTTAGTACCAAAGATTGAAGTCAAGTCCTAGAAAAATAATACTGATTATGTTACATATATGTTTGTGTGATAATATAATTTTCTTTTATAGATTTGTCAATGGCTATGCAGAAAATTTATCAAACATTTGTAGCTTTAGCTGCACAACTTCAGTCTATTCATGAAAATGTGAAGGTAAGTTTTCATTACCAGTTCACGTATCTGTATATCTAGACCCAAGTGAAGTATTCATTTGCAGAGCAAAAGCATTCATGCTCCGTATGGGAGTAGCTAAAATTGCATACAAGTGAAGAAGACTAAAAATAATCCCTAATCATGCTCAGATGCAGTCACAGATAATATCCATTGTTTTTTCAAAAAGAGCCAAGTGTTCTATGCAATTAGCTATTTTAACTTTCTTTAGTAGTATATCGTAAACAGTTTTCTGCGTGGATACATATTTCTTCAACATCATTTTAATTAGTTACGTAGGATTTCGGTGTACATATGTGCGTAGTTTCCTTAATCCATCCTGTTGTTGGACGTTTAAGTTGTTTCCATCTCTTTACCACTATAAACAGCACTACAGAAAAGAAACCTCAGTAGCAAAAGTATTTTGTGCTGCTTTAATTTTATATATATGTGTGTGTGTATATATATATATATACACACACACATACATATATTATTTTATTTTATTTTTTTCAAAAGAGAGTGTGAGCAGAGGGAGGCACAGAAAAGGAGACAGAGAATCTGAAGCAGACTCCAGGCTCTGCGCTGTCAGCATAGAGCCTGATGCAGGGATTGAACCCACAAACTGCGAGATCATGACCTGAGCCAAAGTCAGAGGCTTAACCAACTGAGCCACCCAGGCCGCCCCTGCATATGTTTTAAATACTTAATTAGTTATCAAATGTTTACAAGATCTGTCTCTTGTAAATACAGGGAAAAGTTTGTGTTTATTAAATAATATAAATAAAATATTTTGTCACTCAATATTTTGAACCTTGTGTAATGTTAGTTTTTAAAATTTTAGTGAAATGTTAAATATACTTTTTCCAACTGGTTAGGCAAATATAATTAAACTGTTTCTTGGGGTTATGTACAGTCAGAAAACAACCTTTAAAATTCAAAGCATCCAAACCTGAGTCTGATATTAACTGTAGAATAGAGTTTGAGATTACCATTATTTTTATTTTTATTTTAATCTGGTACATGGTAATAGATTTTTTTTTAAGTTAGCCATTTAAATTGTAACATTTAAAAAAATGTTTATTTGAACATTTTGAGAGTGCAAGCTGGAGGGGAGCAGAGAGAGGGGTTGAGACAGGATCTGAAGCAGGCTCTGCGCTGACGGTAGAGAACGCGGTGTAGGATCGTGACCTGAGCCCAAGTTGAATACTTAACCGACTGAGCCACCCAGGAGCCCCATAAGTTACACCATGTTTGACTGAGCCACCCAGGAACCCCATAAATTACACCATTTTAAAAATGAGCATACTTTGGATCTTTTGCTTTAACATATTTAAAATTCTAAGCCAAAATTTTAAGTTTTAAAGGAAGAATTTTCTTGAAATAAGTTTATTAAAGTGCTAAAGATGATTGTTGGTACTTTTCTTTCTTTTTTTCTTTTTTTTTTAAATTAAATTAAAATTTTAAAATTTACATCCAAGTTAGCATAGAGTGCAACAGTGATTTCAGGAGTAGATTCCTTACTGCCCCTCACCCACGTAGCCCATCCCCCCTCCCACAACCCCTCCAGCAACCCTCTGTTTGTCCTCCATATTTAAGAGTCTCTTATGTTTTGTCCCCTCCCTGTTTTTATATTATTTTTGCTTCCCTTCCCTTATGTTCATGTGTTCTTTGTCTTTAAGTCCTTATATGAGTAAAGTCGTATGATATTTGTCTTTCTCTGACTAAGTTTGTTTAGCATAATACTCTCTAGTTCCATCCACGTAGTTGCATCTGTTGGTACTTTGAAGTCTGTGTGTTCTACAGATATTTTTCCCTTAATTTTTATTATGAAAGTTTTTAAGTATACACACACATAAAAGGAAGGGCACTGTTGTAGTGAATGCCCAGGTACCGTCTTTCAGCTTCATCCCGTATCAAGATGTCAGTTTCCCACCTAGGGATGCTTTTTCCCCCTGGAACATTTTAAAGCAAATTCTAGACATATTATTTGTAAGTAAACATGCTTTTTCAATGGCAGTTTTTCCTCTCTGGTATTCTTTTTTTTTGTAATGTACGTTCCCAGGAACCAAAGGATGTTCCATGATCAGATTTGCTATGTTGCCAGTTATTATCAGTTGAATTTAGTGACCAAAGTATAATTTCTAGTATAATTTCGTTTACTTACAGAAACCTCACAAGAGGTGGTTTTCTGTTTTTGATCCTTTTGTATTGTTTTTCATGAGATAATCTGCTGAAGTGGGCTTAAACTACCCAAGCCAGCCAAGCCTCAAGGACATTAACAAAATTGGACATTTTATCAATTAGCTTCTATAAATCAAGGCTAATATCTGTTCTTTTTTCTTTTTCCCCCTTAAACCAATTGTCTTTTCAAGTCTCTAAGGCAAGTCATTGTTTTTCAGTATCTGAAGCAGAACAGAAATTTATGGGCTATTAATGCCAAACATTATGGGTATGTACATAAAATTACACAGAGAAAAGAGGATGGATTGGGGGGGATCAATTCTAATAAAATTCGTTCTTCTGACATCACATACTCTGCTTCTGACTGCATTTCCCTCAGTTTTCAGTTCTTGGCAGGCCTGCTTCAGTACATTATAGAGGTAGGAAAGTTTGGAACCAGAACCTCAAATACTGACATCCACACAAAAGGGGATGATAACTTTTAAATACTGTAAATAGCAGTAAGATTTCTAAGTGTCCTACCGGTTAAGACCAAAAAGACAGTACTGCTCAGAATGGTAGGAAATCTGAAAATTCTATATATTTTTAATAATTTTCTTAAATTTTCTTTTATTTCTGAGAGAGACAGAGACAGCATGAGCAGGGGAGGGTCAAAGAGAGAGGGAGACACAGAATCTGAAACAGGCTCCAGTCTCTGAGCTAGTTGTCAGCTAAGAGCCCAACGTGGGGCTCGAACCCACGAACCGTGAGATCATGACCTGAGCTGAAGTCAGATGCCCAACCCACTGAGCCACCCAGGTGCCCCATAAAATTCTATATCTTTTTAAAAAGTTGTTTAAAACTGATCAAAATTAGATTAAACCCTTAATGAAAGTATTTAATAATTCTGATATTAATTAATGGCTTTAATCAAGGCAGATGCTGTATTGGGTGAACCAGCCCACTTGATGAACTTGGTAATTTTTCTTTCTTACTCTGAAATTATAAACTCACTCTCCCCCTCCCCATTTGGTTATGCAAGCTCAACATGAGTCATTCTCATGGTACAATAGTGAAACAATATTGATAAAGTGAAAACCCTTTTTATACCCTCCAAGCTCTCTTTGCTGAAGTCACTTATTTTAACATGTGTCACCTATACCTTTTAAAGAAGGCATTTGACATATATGTAGTACATGTTTTTAGCTTTTTGAATCAAGAGGTTGGATGTTAGCTTGGAAACAATTATAAAAAAAGTAGGGTGTTGAAAATGGAATTTTACATATTACTGGCTGACTCAATTTAAAGAGGGCCTCATGAAGCCAGAATATTTTAGGCAATTTACTGTAAAGCTGTGACAAAATTAGGGAAGAAAATACTCTAGAGCGATAGAGCTTGCGGGCATCACTTTGCATTCCATGCATTAACAGCGCTGTGATCTGCACCTCAGGGGGAATGTCTAGTATCGGCAGTGTCTTTGATCTTCTTATTTCCTACTTAGATATTCCCGTATTACCGGAGTCAACACTGAACCTGATTAACCCTTTCTTTTTTCTTTCCTTTAGGTGCTAAAAGAACAGTACCTTGGCTACAGGAAAATGTTCTTGGGAGATGCTGTAGATGTGTTTGAAGCCAGGCGAGCAGAAGCCAAGAAGTGGCAGAACGCACCCAGAGTTACTACTGGACCCACCCCTTTCAGCAGCATGCCAAATGCGGCAGCCGTTGCCATGGCTGCAACACTCACACAGCAGCAGCAGCCTGCTACAGGTCTGAGTGCATTCAAGTTATAGCTTCTTACTGTTAAAATGCAGAACCTTTATGTGCATTTTTATAAGTCTTCCTTTTGTGTGAGCACTGAAGAAATTTCTATGAGTAGCTATTCCAATACAATCTAAAAGTGATGATGGACACAATTATATACCTGATAAAAAATGCAGGGTAGTCTTAGCAATAATTATTCCTCAATTAGATATTGAATATTGTGAATTACTTACTGTTATTTGCTGTATTGCTATAAATGCCCTTTAGAACATGGTGTTTCACTAACAAGTTACATTTAAGAATAACACATTCTGAAATTGTGATTGTATCCTTTATTGTTTTAAAGTCAAAGATAATCCAGCCATTGTTGCATTTCTCACATACGATACTGATAGATGGTGCATTCTTGTGTCCTCATACATAGTGCTTACAGAGGGCCCACATGTAGGGTGAAGTACATTATGGCCGAAGGCGTGTTGAAGGTCAGTTGGCTGTTTTTATGTATAATGACTGGAAACAATACAGGTTCTCTTAACCAAGTTTGGACGAGAGTACGTGCTAGAATTATTCGTACCTTTTCAGAGTGAAAAGAGCAGGAGCAGGAAAAAGGTGATTGAGGCGCTGGATTGCACGTTAAGAAGTGGGAGCTGGGCAGCTGGGCAGGTGAGGAAAGTAACTGGTGAGGCCCTAGACAGGAGGTGATGGGGGCCTGTGGTTTAACTCCGCTTCTGACAAAAGAAACATTTTTGTGGTCTAGTTCTGCAGTTCGGAGTTCGGGCTGTGTCTTTTGGAGATTGTTGTCTTTACTCCTAGCCTCTTTTTTGTCAGGCTGCAAGTATGACAGAAAACAGTCTCCGTGGATATTGAGTTTTTACTCATTCAGAAATTTTTGAGTAATGCTTCTTATTATCCTATCGCATGTGTCTTTCTGATAGTTCCATTAGTCCGCTAGTAAATTATGATACATAAAGTAAAAACACAACAGACGTATCTAGATTGCACTTAGGCTGCCTCTACTAGGGAAGCATTCTCTGGTTTTCACTACTGGCAGTTCAGAAATTGTTCTTCACATTTGGAGATGACAGAATTGACTTACCATCAGTGAGTGGCTGGTGATTGGTTCCATGCCACATCCTCCACATTCCGTGGCTGGACCCATGTGAATAGTGGCTCACAGTGGCACTATTGTACTAGTTCTCTAGCTGGCTGGAGTGTAGGATTCCTTTACTGACTTGATACTGAATCCTACTGATTCAGTATAGGAATCAGTCCTATAATTATGATTATTAGTTCTCTTGATTGTTTAACCAGCTAATCCAACCAACATAGTACCGATTTACTTTTTAGAGTCAGCATTAATCCTAAAATAGATCAGATAAGCATGGGTTTTGGTTAAGTGTCCTTTAAAACATAAGGGATTTCCATTTTAATAAAAAGTCAGTTATTTAAAATGTCATGGTATAGCTGAATTTTATATTCCAAAATTTGAAGCGAAAATTGAAGCAAAACCACTTGTCAGGGTTATTGTTGCATTTTGTTTTTTTGTGGGTTTTGTTTTTTAATCTTTTATGTAGACGGTCTTGAGGTTTGTAGGTTTTCACTCATACATTTTGCGCTCATGGGCATATGAAGATGTATGTTCATTCTATAAATACGAGTGCCTACTACGTGCTAGGCTCTGAGGATACGAAGGTAAACGATACGAGCTGAGTATGGTGTTTGCTCTCTGTGGCGGTGGAGAATGTTCGCTTCATTTAGACTCATCATCTTGAGGAGCCTCTGCTCATTTAGTTTTATCTGTGACTTTTGCCAGGCTTCAGGGAACCCGACTGTTTTCTATGGTCCCTGCAGTTTTGAAGCCCCTATAAGGGCTTCTCCGTTTTCATTTTGAGTTGTGTGGATTTTTAGAATTGAGAAGCTAAACAACAGTGATCACAGTTTTGCTTTATGTCTTCTCTTTTTCCTTCTGTTTCTTTGAAGGCCTTCCCAGCTCCCTCGCGCATTCCTATATGTATTTTGCAGTCAGAATGTTCGCCATTTTAGCCCTGTCACCACTGCAGCAAGATGGATGAGGCCCCTAGATTCAGCCCGTTGAGAAGTTGCTTTGTACCCACTCAGTGACTTCATCTTTTTGTCCTGTGACTTTGGGGATATCTTTTGTTTTTTAAGTGCAAATAATTTTAAAGACCACCTAATTCAGTTAGGTAAGGCTTGTGTGCTGTTGTCATGTACCACTGTTGATCTGTGCAAGATCTGAGTTGTCAGGGGATTTGCCCTTAGTTGCATATGGATTCTTCATTAATGTAAAAAATGCAGATAGCTTCTTAGGCTGCTACCTTCCGAAGGTGGTTTCTGCACAGTCTTTCTTGGAGGTGGAGGTATGGATTTTAGCGACTTCTTAACTTTGGTGTTTTTTAATGAAAAAAAAAAAAAGATATTAGGCCTGCACGATTTATGGTTATTGCTTCTGATGGCTGAAGAGAATTGATGAAAACCAGGAGGCTAATTACGTATGAAATAAGCATCAGTACATGGATAAATGACACATTAGTAGATCTTGAGTACACTTGTCCATCAGTGCTTTTGAAGCTTCTTAAAAAGCTGAAGACATTTTACATTAGGATTATCAGTATAATTTTAACTTAGGATAGATTGTTTTAAGCTAATGTGCTGGGATTAAGTTTTGCTTTTGTGTTTTGACACTTTTAAAAGTTCTTGATGTTTACATAATAAGATGATTCTCATGTGACTTAGCTGCTATTTTCAAGGAGAGCTGAGACATTTTGTTAGGAATTCCTAATTTCTAGCTTTTAGTGTAGGTTTGGACATTTAAGATGTAGTGTTAAATAGGAAACGTTAAGTATTTCATTTTAGTTTTCTTGGAGTTTTGTGGTTTTGTTGTATTTAACAACCAAAGGAACATTCCCCATTAAATCAGTAAGTAAAATTTTTCAAATTAGGGGAAAAGGCATTTTTTGTTTTTAAGAAAAATTATTTTTAAAAGATGACCTAGGAAGAATCATACTAATTACATTAGGTATTTTGAGTAATTACTGAAAATTATTAAAAATTTTTAGCACTTTAGTCCATTTCCTGTGAATGCGGTTTTACTTTTAAGAAAGTAGAATTTATTCTGGAAAATATGAATTACAGTGCTAAACTTGATTTTGTTGTGTGTGAATATGTTAGACGGTAACTTTTGTAAAATGTTACTCTACATGAAGATTTCACTTTGGGCAATTATTGGGATATATTACTACTAACTTGGTTTTATTTATGGAACTAAGCCTCTCATCGAATGACTATTCAGATTTTGAAGATAGATTTCTTGAATTGTTTACGTGACTTTTGCCTGAAGGATTTAGATTCTGCTTTCTAATAGTGAAACTAATTTATATGGTGGCCAGAGTGTAATATATGCTAATACTTTGGCATGGAAGATATTTATCATGAGTTTTTAATATTAAAAAATGTTATACATTTGCCTACTAGTTTTATAAATGATGTTGCCTTCAGAATTTGTGTGAAGGTACCAAACTCAAAGTATCATGTACCTGTTGTGCAATGGAAAGTCTTGTCATTGTCAGAGTTCTTGATTTACCTATATTCTGAATATTGATGATTAGGGTTGCTCTGAAAAACAGACCCACACACAACAAAAAGCACGTTATTTGAGTAACTCTTAGGACTTGTAGGGTTGAGGGCTGTGGTGTGCGTTATTCTCTAGGGTCTTCCACCAGCAGTGCCTCCTATAAACATGTGACGCTTAAGTCTCTCAGTGTTACAGAAACTGGACGTGTGTTTTCTACGTATTACTTTTGTTAGAAATAAGAAAGTGATGTGCTTAGTTTCTTTTTCCTGTAGTAACATTTTACAAAAGAGCTGCTAGGCAGGTATTTTATTCTCAAATTGATCTCAAACTGGATGTAAAAATTTAAATCTTTTTTTAATTTATTTTTTAATAGTAGTATAAGAACTCTGGCTGCTATCAGTTCTCACTCTTTACTTTCTGGGTAGAAGCTATTTGAAAAGTCCAGTTTCTGTCCCAGTGTAGCAAAATACAGTTCCTCAGTTTTCTTTTTTTTTTTTTAAGCTTTGTAATTTCACACTACCTTTTGAATATACAAACCTCATTCTTCATTGAACAACTTGAAGGCTTTGCTTTTTTTGAAGAGTTTAAATTTCAATCTGTATGTTACTTTGGCAGTTCCCTCAACTTTGAGATGCACTGATCACTGTGCTTGAAAAAGACAAGACTGAAGATTGTACTATGAGATTTATTGAGTAATTTTCATAAATTATTTATCAAATGAGAGATTTTTAGATTTTTGTATTCTGCTTAGTTCAAGAACAAAAAGTAGTTAAAAAGAGAGGCTAGTGAGTTTGATGCTATTCTTGCCAAACAAACTCAGCCAAAATCTTTAAAGTAACGAATGGGAAAAGGATGACTAATTGTTCTGCATCTGAGTACATTTTCCAAAATGTTGGAAAGAAACTTCTGAATTGAAATCTTGAATGTATTGAATCTGTCAAGGTACACAGCGGTGCCTTTGTAAATGTTCATCATTTTATTTAATCAGGTGATAAGTGGTGTAATGTAGCAGAGCTTAATAATAGATCAATTATCACTTTTTGTGAACAAGTTGGAATTGTCATGTTACTGTGTAATTGATTTGCTTTAAAATGAACAATAAATTTAATGAAATAAAACACTGTCTTGTTTTTTATCTATTTATTGTATATATCATATTTCATATAAAAAGTGATGCCTAGTTTTTTGGGTACTTACTCTTATGAAGTAACATGATAGTTTTGCCACGTTAGTGTCAGTCTCTGATCAGTTGAGACTTGACTCTAACGATGAGGAGCTTGTTTTAAAAAGAAAAAAAGTAAAAACCTTTACTGATTACACCAACTAACTTTATCAGAAAACGGTTGGGGGAGACCTGAAATCATTCTAGAAATAAAACTAAAAGACAATACATTAAAGATTTCAAATTATTTAGTAGGTTAAAATAACATCTTTCAATGTGCTAAGCCTCTTTTAATTGCCTAGTATGAACAGGTTACTTAAAAACCAGTTTTGTTTTTGGTTTCTTTTTTTTTTCTTTTTGTCGTGAGGTTAAATCAGGCAGGGGAGACATCCTGAAAACTGACTTTTAGCAAATAGAATTTGTTAAAATTAATCACTGTTTATTTAAAAAATAATTTCATAAAGAAATTTTAATCCTGAAAGAGTAAGGCAAATTTGTTTTTTTTCCCCCCCATTTTTTTATTTTATTTTTTATTTTTTTTTTTATACCAGGGCCACAGCCATCTCTGGGAGTTAGTTTTGGAACACCATTCGGCTCAGGTATTGGCACTGGCTTGCAGTCAAGTGGCTTAGGTTCTTCAAACCTTGGAGGTACACTTTAACTTTTCTAATATTGCCTTGGACTATTATTCATTTGAGTTGATACCAGTCTGTAAAAACTTTCTCAGAGGGTCTGCTATTTTGGTAGTGAAAAACAGTTCTCCAGACGTAATCAGTGCTTTCCGGTCTTAGATTTAGAACTTGGATCATTTCATCTTCAGTGAATAGTAAATAAAAAAGAGTAGTAAAATTGATCGGTAGGGACATTCCTATTTTCAAAGCAATAGGGTAAACTACGAACTTGAAAATTACTTAGTGTTAATAAATTTAACTTTAAAAAAATCAGTAGTCCTATTCACATCATTTTGGAGTCCAAACTGCATCTGGACATCTAATCATTATCTTCTTTTTCTGTAAATGAACACTTTAAATGGGAAAATAATGTTATTATAAATTGGACAGCTCAGCTTCTGTCTTTTCCTAAGCACTTTGGGCATATTTGCCTTTATTCATACTTGTAAATACATAACAATTAATAGTTTTATAAGTTAACTCTAGTAAGGTAAGTCTTCTGCAAATCATCATGCTAAATATAAATGTATTCACCGTTCTGTGGTGTGGGTATTAGATAGTAGAGTGTATTTTGACGAGCATATTGTCCTGTAATGAGTAGATTATTTCCACTAAAATGTATCATCAAAGGAGTGAAAGCCTATGAGCAATCAAGGTGAATCCAGTGGACTCTACTGGAATTGCTACGATTATGGTAGATAGTATATTTCCTATAATCTATATAATCCAGTTTGCCATCATATTTCTTAGTGTTATATAGGCCATAATACTGTCAGACTCAGTATTGTAGATAAACTACTGCAGACCAGCCTAAGGAGAATTTGAATTTTATTTTTAGAGCACTTGACTTTTAGGAGAGTGGAAACAAGTCTTTCAGTACTTAGCAGAAGCTCCTCTTGAACTTCATATGACAAACAGTATTTGTTTATTTAAATTATGACTAGTACTATTAAGAGAAGAAAAATGACCTCCCACTCTAAATTTCTCGGTTGTTGAATCGGCTGGTATGCGACGGGAGCCTGCTGTTACTGAGTAGATTTAATGTGATTAACTGTTTTGTAATTAAGCCGTTTTTCAATAGTAGAGGTTCTTAAGTGAAAAGGTTTTGGTAAAAAGGAGAGTAAAGTTGTCCTGTGGTACTTGGTGTTTAAATTGTTGTGCATGTCATGCTTATGAATTTAGTCAGTCTTTTTTTTCAAAATGAAATAACCCTAAGTAGATGTGTCTGTATCTGCTTGACCTGACACCATATTAGAGTGGTCACTAAGATTTCTAGTCAGTTTGGGAGAGAAAATACTAATATGATCTTGTTCTTTATAAATTACCGATTGGTCTGAAATTTAGTCTAAACAGATAAAAAATGTTTATTTCAGAATTAATCTGATTCTTCAAAAGTCTGATGCAAAAGAGTAACTAGCAGGTTTCTGTAATAGCACTGTATTTATTAGACCTTTGATAATTTTAGGTTTTATTTGTCAGTATCCTTTGATCTGTGTTTTACGTACCATTGTGTATTTCTCTATTACCCTTTCACTAGGATTTGGAACTAGCTCTGGTTTTGGATGCAGCACGACAGGGGCCTCCACATTTGGATTTGGAACAACAAATAAACCCTCAGGAAGTCTTAGTGCAGGTTTGTGTGTCTGTGGCCTGAATTTCAGGCAAACTTAAAGATGCAAATTATTTAATTTAAAAGTATAATTACTGTTATTTCCCGTATCCAAAAGCAATCTCTGATTCAGTTTCTACCCCTCCCCCC
>NW_027532842.1:5239681-5278150 GCF_008692635.1 Crocuta crocuta | reverse complement strand
CCCGAGATGTAGCATGCAAGCCTAACTAATCATAGAGTTTTATCTCTCTCATAAACTAAAAGTCAAGTTTGTGAAATATTTCTAACAGGACTTATTAGTTTGATATAATAAGTAACTATATCCTCTTTTAACTAAGCAGAGATTATTTTGAACCCAAAGACTAGTTTCATGGTTAAACAAGTCTCTTCGTTAATTACAGAAATGGACCCATTGTTGTGAAAGTTTTAACCCAGTTTTTATCATTATTTGTTTCGGAGAATGATTTCTCTCCCAAAGAGATGTTCTTTAGTTATAAGTCCCTTTGGTTTAAAAAATCCCAGTCTTTACAAGAGATGATTAATTGGGTTCTTTGTTCATTTTTGAAACAGGCATGTAATCTTTTGACTCTTCTAGTAGAAAATCCCAAATTTCTTCTCCCATTTTCTCTGTATTTGTAAATCATGGCTTGATTTAATGTTTAACGCTTAGGGATAAGTAGCATGTCTAAAATAATGGCATAATACTTAATGTGTTTAAATTGAGGGAATTTTAAGGCAATTCCATTTAATAGTAAGCGGTATTTAAAATCAGTCATTCCCAAAGAGTAAGATAATAGAATTCCATGATAGGAGGGTTCTAATCTCAAATCGGTACTATTAAGTAGGCAGTGATAGCACTTGATCTTAGTTATGCGAAGATTCTTCTAAAATCTGAGCAGTGCATGCTACTCTTTGGTGTGTTCGTTGTCCTGAAAATCATGGGTCGAGGCCTTCTTAGAGGACTTAGGATTACAGGAGTGAGCCCCTCTTCTACACGGTGACAGCATGTTTCTGGAGGGGCTGAGGTGGAAGGCACCAGGGCATATCTAATTCACAGGAAAGTGTCTGGCGACTTGAAGTGTTCTAGAGTTCCGTTATTTGTGCCGAGATTTCTCTTCTGGCTTGGATCACTAACCTTACGCCTTCAAAGTGCCTCTTAGTTGTTAGCTAAATTACTGTCTTATAACATTTCCCATGTTACAGATTTAGGGTTCTAATATATTTGTTATTTTTATAAATATGTATTCTTTTAGCTAGAAATTTACCTCTTGTCGCCAGTGTTTATATTTGTTTTTGTGATTTATCTTCTGACGTGAATATTTTCTTCCCTAAACATAAGGCTTTGGCAGCTCAAGTACATCTGGGTTTAACTTCAGCAATCCTGGGATCACGGCATCAGCTGGTTTGACATTTGGGGTGTCCAGTCCTGCCTCTGCAGGGTTTGGAACAGGAGGGCAGCTCCTTCAGTTGAAGAAACCTCCAGCTGGAAACAAAAGAGGAAAAAGATAAACATACGGGTTGATGTGGTCGAGAGAATTCATAGCAGCATCGTTCATTCTATGAGTCTATTTTTCTAAAATTGATGCAGTAATTAGATTGCATCCCAGGAGATTTATAAAGTTTTGCTATTTTCCCTACTCTGGAATCTGAACTGTGTTCTTGTTTGCCACGGTAAACATCTTTTTCCTTGTGGATTTGAAACCCAGTTGTGTATCTCGTTATTCTGATGGTCAGTGTAAGAAATGTTTGATTACATCACTGATAAGTAAAACCTATTTAACCCTACTGTCATAGCAATGTTTCTGTTGATAAGGTTTACATGATGTGAATATATGCACATTTGTTTCCTGTACAGGTGGTATGAACTCCTGAGTCCTCTTCTAGAATCAGTTTGTTCCTTGATAAAGGCCTTTTGAACTCCACTGCAGGGCGTCTTGTGAATATGTATGTAAATATATACAGAATAATACACACAGTTGTGTGTTCATATAAAATATATATTTACAGACCTACAACTTTTGCCTCAGACTTGTTCCCCTTTTCTAAGGGTATTCTATTTTTCACCTTTTAAGCTTCAAAGCCTCAGTGCTTGTAGAACGATGAGCTAGAGGTACCAGGTCATTGCGGTTATTTAATTTGCTTAGAGACCTAATGAAATGGTTACTGGTGTAAATAGTTGACCAGCTCCGCTTCATTGCCCCCAGTCTTTTCCACAGCAGCTGCTCTGAATGAGGAGTGCTGTTAAGAATCATCCAGCGGATTTTTAACAACTTTTATTATCCCATACACTCTCATATTGCCTGTGTGAGATGCTTTCTCATATCTGAGATGAACCTTCAAGAGCGTACGTCACATATGCTCCAGACTGATGTCTGGGGGCAAAGAGCTATTAAGCCAAATTGATTCTATGCAGGTGCAGGATGCACTATTACTTTAATGGAAACTTTTCTAGCTATTCCAATACAGAGTTCTTTCTTATAGGGCTATTGATATTGACACCAAATGGAGTGGTTTATCAGCCTCTTAATGTCTTAAGTAAATGCTTAATTTGGAACAGAGAAACCCTATATTTTAAGAAAAAAGTATTCTTTGTAGCAACTATAAACTACCCCGTTTTGACAGTGAACAGAGCTCCAGAACTGACACACGAGGCACGTCAGAATGCATCTGTGTGATATTTGTGTCCATGAGTATCCGTGACATCGAGTGGGTGAAAAAGAGGGCCCTTGGAAAGAGAACTGCCTTAGTTATGATTTCAGACAGAAACCATGAGGTAGACCTACTTATCTTTCAAGTACAGTTTTCAAATGGGCTGTGAACATGGAATTTCGTTGAAAATAGTATAATTTTTTATATAGAAGGTTTTGTACATAATGTGCATCAAGTGAATATTTTCAGAATCATTTTCACCAAGGCACCTTTTTTTCTATTATAGGTATTACATATATATACACACACATATATATTTTTAGTATAATGTTAGTTGGGTTTGATTACTAAAGTGTTGTTCAGTCTGTTTTATTTATCCGCATATAGCAGTGATTGGCTTTTTGGAATTGAAACCTCTGCGCCTTGATGCATTAAAATAAGGAAAACGCTTTGTTTCTGAACACTGAAGTTGTTTTTATTTTCGCCTTCTTTAAAACTGCAGTCCCCAGATCCAGATTTTGGGGAAGGGTAGGAAAATGGGATTTTGTGTTTTGAGTTACTGTCAGAATTAAATACCCAATTACAACAAGCTGGTTTTTTTTTTTAAAAGGACATTGCATTGTGCTACAAAAATCTGAATATTTATATTTCTTATTTTTTCTTTATATATTATACATTTTAATATGTTGAACCACTGGAAATTTGTAACAGATCAACTTGTGATAGGAGTTTAAATGTGGCGTCATTGTCTCCAATGTCTTCACTCTGTCCTGAGCCTGTCATTATGTAAACAATAAAATTTATTGTGTCAGTTGCTTTGAATTTTTATAGGTGTCCGTAGTTGTTCTTAATACGTAATTTTCTTATTATTACTCCTTTTTCTCTTTGATTGGTTCTTAGTGTTTTCTTTTTACCAATTTATGTATCTTGCTTTTTAGAAAAAATTGTAGAGTGAACACAAGATAGAAGGGATATTGGGTAAAATGCAAAAGTCCCCTTCAGCTTCCAGGGCCTCATCCCACTTTCTTCCCCTGAGTATCTTCTCTTCACACTTGGGTGTGTATTCTCTCGAACCCTTTAAAAGATGCCTTTTTCAACTTAGGCATGTGAATATTTTCTCTCTCTCATTTTCTCACATATAACATTCTCTCTTAGATCCTCTCTTTTTTAACAAATGGGTTTAAAGAAAATCTGTACTTCCTGATTTGTTTTCTTTCCCCTTTAATGATAGGTCATCACTGTTTTTCCACGTCAGTGCATGTAATTTACTTGTTCTGTACCATCCTGTAGCATGGATGTACGATGATTTCTTTAAAGTATTTTCTGTGGTGTGGGCAGTTAGCTTCTTTCCAGTATTTCTGTTTCACAGAAGAGTTGTATGTGACTCTTTGTTCATATGTTTAATGTTTCTTTGGGATTGATCCTTGAAGAGGAATTGCCAAAGAGGCACACAAATTGTATTTTTTAATGCTAGATTGCCTCCCCAAACGCTGTATAAATAATACACTTCTACAGTGTGTAGGAGTACCCATTTCCTAGTATGCTTTACAACCCTGAATATTATCAATCCTAATAATAACTTGTGAGTTGAACTTTTTAATATATATGTTATCCATTTGCATGTTAATGTAATTGCATGTTGATATCTTTTGTCCATCTTTATGCCAGGTTATTTAAGAGATTTTTTGTTTTAATGCTCTCTGTAGATAATATACATTAATATTTTTCTTCTGAGGTAGTTTGGACTCTTGGAGTCAGCTGGGTTCAGACCCTTGCTTTGAACCTGTGTGATCCTGGGCAAGTTAATTCACTTTTCTGACCTTAAGCTTTGTCATCTGAAAAGTGGGGATAATAAAGATGGGTAGTTGTATTAATAATAGGATCTCTTACAAAGCACTTGGATGGCATGAGCCCCCGATACTTTGCAAGCATCACTTCTTGCACCAGCACCCCACTGCTGTAGTCACTGTAGCTGGGTGCTTGGCTCTGGCACCTGATAGGGCAGCTGCCCTATCTTACTTGTTTTGTTTGTTTTTGTTTTTGTGTGCGGTGGCTGTTTTAGGACACCTAGTCTTTAAGGTAAGCTTGAATACGTATATTTTTCTTTAAAAGTTCTTACTGGGAGTTTGATTGGGTTTATACAAATGAAATACATGAGGATCTGGGGAGAGTTGACATCTTAACATGGATAGCATGATATGTGCATCTGTTAGGTCTCGTGTTCTTTGGGCAAGGTTTCACAGCGTTTATTGGGCACTTGGTTAATTGTTTTTACTAACCGCATCTTGATTTTATTTCTGAGTGGATTTTTAATCCTGTACTTAGTACAGTATCATTCGCATCATTACACAAGCAGATTAACTGTTCTTTTGTGATGACCCAGTAAACCCAAGTTAACGACTTACTAATCTCAAATAGTGTGGGAATCTGAATAGTGCTTTTAGAAATACTGTAATGGGATTTTTACGTGTGAAATATTGGGGTTTCAGGGATTTATTGCATTTGCTTTGGCACCCCCTTCCTCCGTGCCTCGCCCGACTCCCCATGTGTAATCCTAGCTGCGCTGTACTTTTTGGAACACACGCCACAGAGTTATTTAGGGGACACAACCCTGGGACTTGGTAACACGGGGTCGGTGTCCCGGAAAACCCGAGCTGGGGGGCCTAATCCAGATCTTCACAAAGTCCCCTTTACCTGTGGACATCTTCCATTAATATTCAGTGTGGGGTCTGTTCCGGCCTCCACACTCGCAACTTTTATGTACTCTACTCTGTTTAACCTCAGTATTACCTACTAGGGAAAACTCCCAATTTCTAGATGAAGAAACTGAAGCTTAATATACACAGTTTACTGGAGGCCACATGTCTGTTAAGTCATGGGGCTGGGGTTTTCTGTGCTAACAGGAATGGCACACCGATTTTCATGCCCAAGCTGTCAAAGTCTCTGAAGGGAATGTCGTTACACGATTTCTGTGGAAAATTCCGAGTATACAATAAACCATAGATCAAAGCAAGGTAAGTACAAGGGCCTTGGAACTTGAGGGAGCGTAATCCTAGGGAGGGTGTTAGGCTAGGACATAGCAGGGCCAGACGTGTGTCACCACCTCCCACTGCTTCCCCGTGAAGCAGCTCAGAGAGAAGCCCCCCATTCCAGCATTGGGGTGGTCTGCCCACCTTGGAAAGTGTCAGGGGGAGCAATTTGGACGGTTAGAATCTCAGGAAGGCAAGATGTTTAACAAGAAGGCCCTTCCAGGAAGGTCTGCGTGATTCCTGTGACCCTGGAGCACCGCATGCTCAGACGGCGGGAGACGAGAGCCTTCTCTTGCCTTACAGAGAGTGACCGCGCCCGGCCCAAGGAGACCATGGAGAGGGGCAAGGAGCTGGGGAGCTACGAGGCAGCAGCAGGTAGAGGAAAGAGTAGGGATTTCTGGAAAAACCGGTCATGGTCCAAAAAAAAATTTTTTTTTTTTTTTTTTTTGCCTTCCCTACTGACTCAATCTAATGCTCTCTTTCTTCCACCCAATCTGTCCGTTAAGAACAACAGAAAAACCGACCAGGCTCACAAAGGTTGCAGTGCCAAAGACTTGGCTGTGGATTTAATTTGCAAAGACCTTGTTTTCCTCCTCCTCAGCCCTCTGAATCTGCTGGTAGCCGGTCAGTTTAATTCAGCAAACATTTGTTGATATTTGCTGTATGCAAGTCACAGCTGGGAACTTAAAAGAATATAAATACGAATGGAGTGTTTTCTGTACTCAGTAACGTTAGCTAACTTCCAGTACTAAGTGGAGAATGAGGGCCTACTCTTAAGAGCTTGCCATATATGCACAAAAACAGACACATAGACCAATGGAATGGAATAGAGAACTGGGATCTGGACCCAAAAGTGTACAGCCAACTAATCTGATAAAGCAGGAAAGAGAATCCAATGGAAAAAAGACAGCCTCTTTAACAGATGGTGCGGGAGAACTGGACAGCAACATGCAGAAGAATAAAACTAGATCATTTTCTCACACCATACACAAAAATAAACTCAAAGTAGACCTGAACGTGAGACAGGAAACCATCAAAACCCTAGAGGAGAAAGCAGGAAACAACCTCCTTGACCTCCACTGCAGCAATTTCTTACTTGACACATCCCCAAAGGCAAGGGAATCAACAGCAAACATGAACTATTGGGACCTCATCAAGATATAAAGCTTCTGCACAGCAAAGGAAACAATCTATAAAACGAATAGACAACCAATGGAATGGGAAAAGATAGTTGCAAATGACGTATAAGATAAAGGGCTAGTATCCAAAATATATAAGGAGCTCACCAAACTCCACACCTGAAAAACAATCCAGTGAAGAAATGGGCAGAAGACATGAACAGACACTTCTCCAAAGATGACATCCAGATGGCCAACAGGCACATGATGTCTCAGCGTCCCTCCTCATCAGGGAAATACAAATCAAAACCACACTGAGATACCACCTCACGCCAGTCAGAGTGGCTAAAATGAGCAAATCAGAGGACTCTAGATGCTGGTGAGGATGTGGAGAAACGGGCACCCTCCTACACCGTTGGTGGGAATGTAAACGGGTGCAACCTCTCTGGAAAACAGTGTGGAGATTTCTCAAAAAATGAAAAATAGAACTCCCCTATGACCCAGCAATAGCACTGCTAGGAATTTACCCAAGGGATACAGGAGTGCTGATGCCTAGGGGCACATGGACCCCAATGTTCATTGCAGCACTCTCAACAATAGCCAAAACATGGAAAGAGCCTAAGTGTCCATCAATGGATGAATGGATCAAGAAGATGTGGTTTATCTATACGATGGAATCCTACATGGCAATGAGAAACAATGAAATCTGGCCATGTGTAGCAACATGGATAGACCTTGAGGGTGTTATGTTGAGCGAAATAAGTCAGGCAGAGAAGGACACATACCATATGTTTGCACGTATAGGATGATTAGGAGAAACATAACGAAGGACCGTGGGGGAGAAGAAGGGGAAAAATAGTGGGGCAGAGGGAGGGAGGCAAACCATGAGAGACTCTTGAATGCCGAGAACAAACTGAGGGCAGATGGGGTGGGGGGAGGGAAGGGGGGTGATGAGCATGGAGGAGGGCATTTGTGGGGATGATCACTGGGTGTTATATGGAAACCAACTTGACAATAAACTATTTTAAAAAATAGCCATATATGAACTCTTAGTTCTATGAGGTAGATCATATTCTTTTTTACAAATGAGAATAGAGGCACAAGTCACTGGTAAGTGAATGGGCCAGAATTCAAGCCCAGGCTGTTTATTTCTAGAGTCTAGGATTATATGCAAGTATACTATAATGTGAGCTTCTCATTAAGTGATAGGATAAAGATACAAAAAAAAAATTATTGAGAGCACAGAGGAGATCATTAATTTGGATTGGGGAAACTCAAGAAAATTGTAATAGGTGGCTTTGAGCAATAAGTGAATAGGATTTCTTAAAATTTTTTAAATGTTTTATTTATTTCTGACAGAAAGAGAGACAGTGTGAGCAGCGGAGGGTCAGAGAGAGGGAGAATCAGAATCCAAAGCAGGCTCCAGGCTCTGAGCTGTCAACACAGAGCCCAACGTGGGGCTCGAACCCACAGACCATGAGATCATGACCTGAGCCGAAGTTGGACACTTAACCGACTGAGCCACCTAGGCGCCCTTTAAATGTTCTTTTAAGTGTTTAGTTTTGAGAGAGAGAAGAGTGTGTGTGAGTGGGGGAGGAGGAGAGAGAGAGAGGGAGACAGAATCCGAAGACCGGCTCCAGGCTCCGAGCTGTCAGCACAGAGCCTAAGGCAGGGCTCCAACACACAAACAGATCATGACCTGAAGCAAAGTCTGACGCTTCCTGAGCCACCTCCCAGGAGCCCCTGCTTTTAATGAAGTTTTAACAATTTGAATTTAAAGAACCACGGATTTATTTAATTAAAGATAGTTTTATATTTGAACAAGATAAAGGGAGAAAATAAAAAGCAACAAATGCCTCACTTTCCAGAGGAAGTTTCTGTTAAATCTCTCTTTATCCTGGTACTGTTTTTCTTCATAACTGCATAGTACATATGTGCACACTGTACATATGTGCGTCCCAGCTTTTTAAATTAAATAAATAATTTAAAATTATTTAAATTTAAAGTAATTTAAATTTAAATAATTTAAAAAATGATTTAAGAGCTCTTTGGATGTAATCTCTTCCTTTGGATGTTTGGAAAAATGAAAAATTTTAAACCTTTAGTCCTGGGGTCATGTGACTTTTTCAGTGAAAATTGTCATTTTAAATAATTTCTCAAGTATTGCAGTTGTTGGGGCACCTGGGTGGCTCAGTCGTTAAGCATCCGACTTCGGCTCAGGTCATGATTTCACGGTTTGTGGGTTCGAGCCCCGCGTCGAGCTTCGTGTTGACAGCTCAGAGCCTGGAGCCTGTTTCAGATTCTGTGTCTCCCTCTCTCTCTGACCCTCCCCTGCTCATGCTGTCTCCCTCAGAAATAAAGCATTTAAAAAAAAAAAAAGTATTGCAGATGTTTTGTGATTAATCATTTCACCTATTTATGGTTGTTTATTTTTGTGCGGGGTAGAAATATTAAGTTTTGCATTTCCCAAATTCATTAGTCTTTTTTTAATGACTTTTGGGAAAGAGTGAGAAGTCAATGAAAAGGGAAAAAAAGAATTAAGACAGTTTAAGGGTTTTGTTTTGTTTGTTTTTTAAGAGAATGTGAGCTGGGGAGAGAGGAGAGAATCTTAAGTAGGGTCTATGCCTGACGAGAGGCTTGATCCCACAACCCTGGGATCATGGCCTGAGCCGAAATCAAGATTGGGACACTCAACCGACTAAGCCACCCAGATGCTCCTAATACATTTAAAGTTTTACAGTTTGTAGTCTTTCATATTTGTTTACCATTAAAACTTCATAATTGTCTGAAGTTGTCTAGAAGATTCAGCCAGGTGGCTGGCACCAGATTGGAGACTGGCAGAACTTGAAAAGAGACTTCATGCATACTACTTTTTAGAATGCTGGGACAGTCATGAAAATTTTAAACACTGCGGTAACATTAAGGTAGGTGATACAATCATTGCTCTTTTAGAAGATAAGAGAAGAAGCTAATTTGCCCAAAGCCATGCATTCCTGAGGGACGATGCTCAGACTCAAACTCTGATAACCCCTGGTGTCATTCAAGTGAAGTCTTTAGAACTTGATTTTCAAATGATGGCACTTTCAGCTCATGGTCATTTCCAAGTTTAATGCCTGCTGTATTGCCATATATTGTGAGGGCAGAAGAAAAGTTAAATCTCTGTGACCAATGCATTTTTGTTTTTTTAAATTTTTCTTCTAGATAGAAGAACTTGATTCCAGGACGCCAACTCTTAGATACATGAGTGACAAGTTCTTATCTTACTTGGTGAACTGTATAGGTGCCACTATGAAAACTAAAATAAACTATCTTTTAACTGGACCTTCTAGACTGAGCCCTTGTTTGATGTAATGATTTTACTTTATTTTTGAAATAATCTATTAAGAAGTTTCTAAAAACTACTTTTAGATTTCTTATGCAGTCTTGAGCCTATGTGGTCTACTTGTATTTTTTCCCCCTAAAACTGTAATTGTGTGTGAGGTGTGTGTATCTGTGTGTATCTGTGTATACACATATAATTAAAATTATTTGTATATGAATAAAATTGAAAATGTATATTTGAAAGTCATTCCTATTTTTGATGATATATATTTAAAGATATATTTTTATATCTTTTGGTATATCAACATTATGCCCTTCTACCTGAGTTATTAGTTTAGTGAATTTCTTACTCTTGAAAATAGCAGAGGGGCACCTGAGTGGCTCAGTTGGTTGAGCGTCCAACAGGTCATGATCTGTGAAGTGCATGAATTTGCCTGCTTTGGACCCTCTGTCCCCTCCCTCTCTCTGCCCCTCCCCTGCTCATTCTCACTCTCTCAAAAATAAATAAGCATTGAAAGAAAAAGAAAATACAGAATTTATTTTCATTTTATTTATTTTTTTTTTTTTAAATCAAAATCCCATAACACATTTTAAAGAGTCAACTGTTTCTATGAACCTTCTCTATTTGGAGGTGACCATTTTCACCTCTTAAAGCTTTTGGCCAATTCTGTTTTCAGTCCTGCTTTCAACTCTTCCTGCAGTAATTAGTAGCTTCCTTCTCAGCTTTCCCCACCATGAGGGGGAACGTTAGCTTTCTTGATCTGCTAAGTCAGTTACTTTTCCATACCAGTTCCTAAAATTTCTTTGCTATTAACTTTTTTCTTATTGTCTTTGTGATTTTAGACCATCTTTTATGTTTTCTAATCCTTTTTTTTTTTAATATTTTTTATTTATTTCTAGGAGAGAGAGAGAGACAGCATGAGCAGGGGAGGGTCAGAGAGAGAGGGAGATACAGACTCCGAAATAGGCTCCAGGCTCTGAGCTGGCAGTCAGCACAGAGCCTGACGCGGGGCTCGAACCCACGAACCGCGAGATCATGACCTAAGCGATAGTCGGACGCTTAACCAACTAAGCCACCCAGGCGCCCCTGTTTTCTAATCCTCTTATGAGTAATTTTATTGGAAATTCATTTAATGTTAAATATCTTTTTTTTTCTTTTATGGAAGTTCTCATTGGTCCTTTAAAAAATATGTTCACTTTTTAAAAAAATGTTTATTTATTATTGAGACAGAGAGAAACAGAGCATGAGTGTGGGAGAGGCAGAGAGAGAGGGAGACACAGAACCCAAAACAGGCTCCAGGCTCTGAGCTGTCAGCACAGAGCCCGACGCTGAGCTTGAACCCATGAAGTGTGAGATCATGACCTGAGCTGAAGTCGGGTGCTTAACTGACTGAGCCACCCAGGTACCCCTGTCTGGTCACTTTTTCGTAATCTCTTATTCATTACACTTTCTTTTCATTACACATTTTTCAATATACTTATTTTGTGTTTGTCATTGATAAATCTAATATTGAAAGTCAATAGAGTCTGATTTTATTTTTTTTCTGCTGCCTTGTTGAACGTGACTTGTTTTCTCCTTGTGTGTTTTATAATTTTTATTTGTGAGCTCATCCTTGATAGAAATTTATCTTTGGGACTTCTTTGAGGCTGAAGGCATGTTCCTCCAAANCAAACCCACGAACCGTGAGATCATGACCTGAGCTGATGTCAGATGCTTAACCGACTGAGCCACCCAGGCTCCCCTTACCCAGGTCCACTTCAAAATAACATCTCGCTCTGAGGATGTTTTAGACCACGTATATTGTGGGAATTGAGACCATAGTCCCTTCTGAGAATCAGCTTTCAGTAATAAAGTCTCAGCAGAAATTTCTTTCACTTCAGGGAGCCAAGCGTACAAACAGGCAAGTTTTCATTATCAGACGCTTCCTTATTTCTTTATTTACTGATATGTTGACAAGGGGTTGGCCAACTATAGCCTGTGGCCCAAATCGAACCCACTTACTGATTTTGTAAATACTTTTGTTGGAACACAGCCATGCCCATTTGTTTACTTACTGTCTGTGGTTGCTAGTTGGGACAGAGACTAAAATAATCACTGTCTTCTGGCCCATTAGATAAAACGGGTGGCTCCTCGTGTGGATGTCTGATGCAGGGAGTTCTGTCTCCTTACTTTGCATGGCTCCCATTACTTCAGGTAACAGGCACAACTGCTTTCGTAAGAGACCTCAAATACAGTGGCTTGAACAAGATGTTTCTTTCTCTTTCGTATGATGGTCCAAGTAGCAGGCTGGGTTTGCTGTGGCCCCTCAGCTCTAAAGAGAGGGCCTTTACTTCACTGTTGTGGGGACAGATTCTCTTGAATCTGTCTTATTCCTGACATGGATATGAACTGACCTAGATTGGATTTATCCCAGCAGTGACTTAATTCTCTTTTGTCTGTGATCTACTTTGCATCGTCCTGTCTTCAAAGAGAACTATCCTTCCCTAGCTTTTACTTGAACTCTGTTTCGGATGTTGCTCTCGATTTTGAGCTTCTGTAACTTCAGGTTCAGAGGTTGCAAACTAGAGAGCCGCAACTTGATCTGTTTGGTCGATAGAATGTTGGCTGCTTTTTAAAAGTCAGATTTAACACAGAATCCCAAATGTCTTGCTTGTGAACGAACACAAGTAGACAGATCTGGCAGCAGTGATTGGCCTCCCCACCCACTCAGGGACCCTCCCCTTTCAGAGCTGTCACTGGCCCTCCGGTTAACCGCAGGCTCAGCTGCTCCCTGCCATCTCTTACATTCCCCTCACTTGTGGAATTACCTGCTGTACCAGTGTAATCATTTGCTCTGTCGCACGCCGGCTTTGCCCGTTACCTTTCTCACCTTTAACTATCAGAGGAGTCTTCTCCACACTCCCCTTCACCAGTGCCGTGATGGGCGGGGAAACCAACACACAGAGAGCCGGGCCCCCAGTCTTCCTTATTCACAGAGATGTGAGACTGATGGTGGCTAGTCGTCTCTCAAATAACCATTAGGAAGGAAAATGTATTCATCATCTGGCAAGTTTCTCAGTGCTGTGGAAAGCTGCTGACCATCCATCATGGCCTTGAATGTAGAGCCTCAGTACTGGAGCTCTGCAGTGCAGGGCAGCTGAGAGCAGGGCGCAGGGGGAGCGGACAGCTCCTTAGACGTTTCTTATTCAAGGCACAGTGTATGTTTCCTGACCTGTCGTTTTATGGCTTAAAGTTCTATACTGGGACTCATGTGTTTTGTAGGTATGTTAATAACAAAGAATAATCCTTTCCAATCCCAGTTTACATTTTCTATAATAAGGGAACCAGTTTACATTGGTCTAAAGAAAAATGTTCTTTTAAATAACGTAGCCAAAACCAATACTGTGCTGAGCATTTATTCCTTTTGGTTTCAAAAAGAATTTCTCCCATGTGACACACTTCTATTTGCAGTCGGTTTGGAATTAGCGATTCTCTGTTTCTAAAGTCTACGCTCTCTGATAATAAGAAACATGTTTAGGGAACACCTATGATAAGCCAAGCAGGAGAGTGTGGCAAGTCATTATGCCTTGATTCAGAATTAGTATTCCAGTCTGCACTGTCCAAAATGGTAGCCGTTTGCCATGCGTGGCTAGTGGGCACTTGAAATATGGCTAGTTTGATAGAGAAACCAAAGTTAAAAATTTCATTTGAATCCATTTAAATTTGAAAATGGACGTTCAACTACATATTGGGCAGCACTTAAGTGTGTTTGGAGCAACCTGAGTATACGAGTCTACTTTTTGACTGTAAATTTTATGAAATCTACATGCAGATCAAGTAGTTTCAAAGCAAATCTAGCATTTGAGAAGCTTTTAGGTATAAAATCCACACTGGATTTTGAAGACTTGTCATGAAAAAATAAAATAATTAATATTTATGTTAATTATATTGATTTCATGTTAAGATGATAATATATCGGGTTAAATAAAATATGAATTTCATGTGTTTGTCTTACTTGTTTTAATGACACTCCCAAATTTTAATTTAAATTAATCTACTTTAAATTTTAAATTACAAATGAGGCTTACATTATATTTGTTTGACACTGCTGCTATAGACAGTACTAACCATGGTCCTGGGACCACAAATGGCTTATCATAAGCCTAAAAGAGGAATAATTGCAACATTTTAATTGTGTCAATTTAACAGTGTCCTACCTGGCATCCCTTGTGTCTGCCCCTGCAAGTCATCCGAATTCTTAGTTACCTCCTTGAAATGCAAACAGGTTACGTAAGGCCCAGAGTCTCCGGTGCTTTTTATTCCAACCGCTTTAGCATAGTCTGCAAAGTCCCTCAAAGCCAGCGTCTACCAAGCCCTCTGCTGATGCTCACACACTGAGGCCGTTCTGGGGACTCTGTTCTTCCCCACCACTTGGCGTTTGCGTCCTCTGTTTCTTCTGCCTGGAATAAATGTTAGCCTCTCAGTGCCTGCCCCCTTTCCTCATCCTTCCCCGTCTTCTCCAGCAAAGTCAGTATGCACCTCTTCACTCCGGTTGGACTTTGGACCTTATGACATTGTACAGTGTACATATGACATGTAAAGGCTTACCCCATTACATTTGTGCTACTTGAGGAGGTATTTGTCTCTCATGTTCGATTGTGTGATCCCAGAACAAGAGCCCTGACTTGTTGTTATTTTGGTTTGTTTTTGTATCTTCAATATTTAGCATTTGATTGGACTCCATAAATATTTATGAATTGGGTGATTACTGCAGTGGGAAAAGGGTTACTTCAGGGGCCCACTGCTGACCTTTCTCTGCATAGGTGTTGGAACCATGCTGCTCTATGACTTGGCTAAGTTACTTACTGCTTTCTAAGTACCGAATTAGTGAAATAGAGGTAACGCCTACATTACAGGTTGACTTTGAAGATGCAAATGAGTTAACGTACATGAGGTGCTACAGTGGGCACCTGGCGCCAGCCAAACACACAATAAATGGTAACAATTGTAATTGTCACAATACGGTCTAAACTATTTTTCTTTTTCTCTCAGGCAACAAATCACAGGTTTTAACTGGATTTCGAAAACCCAGTGTTACAGAAAGCAATGAAGTGGGAAGAAAAATCCAGTTCTGAGCAGTCATTGAGTCAACAAATATCGACTTTGCAAGGAGCTTCTGATTATCAGTGTACAACCCTCACTTTTTAAGAATAGAACTGTCAGGCTTAGAGTGAGTTTGGCCAAGATGTTTTGAATTCATTAAAGAGAACTTGCCCTTGATGTGTAAGGATGATCTCATGGATCATAAACCAGTTACTGAGAGTGTTTAAAAAAACCTGGGATGTAGGCCACTAATTCAGTGTATGTAAGGAATTATCGAAAATTTACAGATGGAGTAGGAAGAGTTGATACAAAATGCAGTTGACCAAGTACAGTGAATTAAATCTGTGTTAATTTAATTATGCAACTCATTCTTTTTTAAAAAGCAGCTTTCCTGAGATATAATTTATATGCCCCATAATTCACCTATTTGAAGTACACATTCGTTGGTTTTCAGTGTATTCACAAAGTGAGGCAATACCACAGCTTAATGTCCAGTGAGTTAGGAGAAAGGCGGTCACGTTCAAGTCAGAGGAAATCTTTAGTCACCGTTAGCAGCACGGTTGGGTGCAACAGAGTTGGGGGGGTGGCGCTCTGCCTGGAGTGAGGTCGCAGGGATTCCTAGTCGGCTTATTATGCTCTTTCCCCTGATGGCACATCCTGCCTGCTTATTACAAATACAAACCCTGGACAGAATACAAAAAACACTACTTGAGGATGTTGCAGAATATGCCGCAGAAGGCAGATTGTTGAACAGGAGCCAGTTTCCTTTTTTTTTGAATTTTCATTTTTTTCCTCAACGCTTTGACCCCAGGGCAGGCTCTACTAGCTTATGAGTGCATTTCAAGAGACTCAAACTCCAGTAGAAACTTCTCAGCCTTTCTGGCCAGAGGATTCAGGTAAAGGAGGCCCACGAACTGGAAAGAGAATGTGTGTGTTAGCCTGGTGAGAGTGCGAGAGTGTGTGAGCAGTGGAGGGGCAGAAAGAGAGGGAGAGAGCGTCCCAAGCAGGCTCCGTGCAGTCAGCGCAGAGCCCAGTGTGGGGCTGGATCCCATGAACGGTGAGATCATGACCTCAGCCGAAATGAAGAGTCAGACACTTAACTGTTAACCTGCTGAGCCACCCAGACCCTCCTAATTTACCTTCCTACCATCAGTGTTAGTGAGTCTCTGTTTTTCTGCATCCTCACTTGCAATCATAATGAGAGGTTCCTTAATTTTTGCTGGTCTAATTGGTATTAAATGGTATCCATCTCCTGGTGGTTTCAATTTTTTATTAAATGACTAATAAGGTTGAGAATATTTTCATATGTTTATGGGCCATTCATAATTTTCTTTCCAATTAAATATGTGATATCTTTTGCCCATTTTTTGTCCTTTTGGGTTGTTTATTTTTTTCTTATTAACTCATAAATTGTAACTGTTCATTCTTTATTGGTTAAATAAGTTGCAAATGTTTAATCACAGTTTGTGGCTTGTCTTTTTCATCTAGGGTGCCTTTTAATGAGCAGACGTTCTTAATGTACTTAAAATTATTCATTATTTTCCTTTATGATTTTATGGATTTTGGGAGGGGTATTTAAAAAATTTTTCCCTACTTAGAATTCATAACAATATTTGCTCTTTCCACCAGGAGCTGACTCATGAGTGGTGTGAGAGACAAAATTTCATTTTTTTTTGTATGGAAATTCAACACCGTTTATTGAATAATCTATTATTTTCCCAGTGCCCAGAGAGCAACCGCTGGCACAGATTAAGTTTCATGTATGTGCACATCTCTTTCTCACTCTTCTGTTTTACTGGTTTATTTATCTCTCCCAGTATCAATTCCAAACTGACTTGTTAGACAAACGAAATTGCAAACCTAATTTTTATAACTTCCTAATACGCCTAGTAGGTCAAGTTCTCCTATTTTGTTCTTTGTTTTGGACTATGTTGCTTACTCTTGGCCATTTTCTAGGAAGATGAACATCTGCTCTTCAAGTTTCATGGAAATTCCTGTTGGAAACTTGTTTTAAATTCCATTGAATCTATGGACTAATTTATGGATAATTATATCATATAACACTGATTTTTTTTGTATCAGTGAGCATGGTATAAGGTTTGGGTCTTTTTAACGTCTTTTAATAAAGTTTTATAACTTTTTCCCATAATAGGACTTGAGCTCTCTATTTGTTAGATTTATTCACAAGCTCTATTGCTATCATAAATGGCATTAACTTTTTAAAGAAAGCAATGAGGGGCGCCTGGGTGGCTTAGTCGGTTGAGCGTCCGACTTTCGCTTAGGTCATGATCTCGCGGTTCGTGGGTTCGAGCCCCGCATCGGGCTCTGTGCTGACTGCCAGCTCGGAGCCTGGAGCCTGTTTCAGTCTGTGACTCCCTCTCTCTCTGACCCTCCCCTGCTTACGCTCGCTCGCTCTCTCTCTCCTAGAAATAAATAAAACATTTAAAAAAATTTTTTAAAGAAAGCAATGAACATTTCTTATTGTGTAAAAATGCAATTGAATTTCATATAATGAATATATTTTATTTTTTAAATGTTTTTTAAAAATTTATTTCTGAGAGAGCGAGAGACAGCGTGAGCAGGGGAGGGTCAGAGAGGGAGGGAGACACAGAATCTGAAACAGGCTCCAGGCTCTGAGCTGTCAGCACAGAGCCTGACGCGGGGCTCGAACCCACGAACCGTGAGATCAGGACCTGAGCTGAAGTCGGACGTTTAACCGACTGAGCCCCCCAAGAGCCCCTCATATAATGAATTTATATTCCGCAAGCTTGGTAAACCCTTGTTCTAATAATTTAATTGTATATGTGTTAGACATTTCTACACTGACAGTCGTATCTTGTGCAAATAATCATTTTGTTTCTTCCCTTACGATCCTTTGATCTTTCACCTGATTTTATTCTCTTATGCTCCTGGCTGGGTGCACTGGATAATGTTAGATAGGAGCGGGAATAATAGCATTCTTGTTTTTTTCCTGATCAGTATTTCACCTGTAAAGGTTATTTTTTTAAAGATTCTCTTTATCTAGGTAAGCAAATTCCCTTGTGTTCCTTTTAAAAAAATCAATAGGTATTGGATTTCTTCCTTTTTCTGCATCTATTGAGATGATAAAGATCTTCTCTTTTAATCTATTAATGTACTAAATTGTATTTATTTTCTGTCAAACTACGCTTGCATTCATAGGATAAACCGAACTTGGTCATAATGTATTATTTTTTTATAAAGTACCTCGTGTGTGTGTGTGTGTGTGTGTGTGTGTGCATGCGCACATGTGTATGTCTGTCTGTCTCAGTATCTATCTTTCCCTCCACTCTCCCCATCCCACTATTTTTAAACAAATTTTTAATGTTTTTTAAAAATTTATTTCTGAGAGAGAAAGAGAGAGAGACAGCATGAGCAGAGGAGGGGCAGAGAGAGAGGGAGACACAGAATCTGAAGCAGGCTCCAGGCTCTGAGCTGTCAGCACAGAGCCGGATGCGGGGCTCAAACCCACAAACCGCGAGATCATGACCTGAGCCGAAGTCTGACGCTCAACCGACTGAGCACCCAGGCGCCCCTCCCCCATCCCACTATTTTATTAGTCCTTTGAAGGCATAAACTGTTGACTTTGTTGATACTCCGTACCATATCATTTTTTCCTATTTCATTCATTTCTGTTCTTACCTTTGGTATCTTCTCTTTTCTTTGGGCTTAGTCTGTTGCTCTTTTCCTAATTTCTAAAAATAGACATTTAGCTAATTACATTTTTACTTATTTTTCATGTCTTGTTTTCCTAACATAAACATGAGGTCTCTAAATTTTCCTCTTTGTGTCAACTTAGCATTATCCCACAAGTTTTGATATTTTTTATTAATGTTCAGTTCTAAGTATTTGTTGTTCAGCGTGCATTCTTCTTTGTCTCTACATCTCCAACAATATTTGTTAAAATACGCATTATTTTTGTCATTAACTTCTAACTTAGTTGAATTGTGGTCATAGAACATGGTCTGTGCTCTTTTTGAGGTCTTTGATATCACACCCGTTCCATTTTTATGTGTGCTTGTAAAGAATATTTATTCTCTGTTGAGTATAAGATTTCAATGCCTATTAAAAATAAAACTTTTATTTATGTCGTTTGAAACTTCTACGCTTTTGTACATTTATTTGTTTACTTTCGGTACACTTGACTTCTCGACAATGAAATGATGAGTGATTACAAAGCACTTGCTATGTCCCAGGCGGTGTTTCAGGCTCTTTGCATTAGTTACTAGGGAATTATTTTAACTACCCTTTAAGGTGAGTACGATCATTACCTTCATTTTACCTACGAGGGAATTGAACAGAATGAAGTAATTTGTCCAAGATCACACAGCTAGTAAGTACCAGAGTATAGAATCATACCTGACACTCTAGTTGCAGAGTACATGTTCTTACCATGTAACTGCTATATTATACTATGTGTCAATAATTCTGGGTGTTGAAATCCCATATTACTGATGTGTCTGTCATTTTCACACTGAAGTTCTATCAAGTTTTCATTAGATGTAATATGGCTATAATGTGAGTTGAATCTTTTATCATTAGGCAGAACCCTTTTACCTCTAGTAATATTACTGTTATCTGTTTTGTCTCTTATTAACATGGTCACTCCTGCTTTCTGTCGATAACATCATGATGTAACTTTTCCTCCTTTTGCTTTTAAACCTTTGGTGTCCTTACATTTCTGGCATGCCTCTTATAAAGAGCATTTAGCTTAATAATTATTTTTCATTTTTATTGGTATATGTGTTTCAGACCATCAATGTTATCAATGCCTTAAAAAAGTATCCCAGAGATTCTGATACTTAGTGCTTTTCAATATCTTTATTCTGTAGGAATTTTGTAATTAAAAAATTCCTCTTTCACAAAAACTGAGAGTTGTAACATTTTCACTGGAAGGACCTCTTAAGATGTTTTTGTTCTGCCAGGAGGCTTTGAAGGGGAAGAAGTATACAGAAACAGACCCTCAAGCCCACTGTCTGATTTAAGTTTATTGGGTATGCTATGTTTCATCAAGTTTCATCAAATCTCTCAATAAAACTTGCAGAGGCAAAAAAAAAATTCACGTATCAATCCCACCAGGACTTGGAAAGAGTCACCTCACCAGTTTCATTGGAAAATCATAATTAAACCTTCAGCTTCATTTGTAGCCTGGCCAAAAATAACACAAATAACACAAATATCCTTCTCGTCGCCCATCCATTTGCTTTTCTTTTTAAATTTTATTTTACTTATTTTTTTCATCATGAGCAGTGTACGCTTTCATTCCCATCCCCTATTTCTCTCATCTCCCTACCCACCTCCCCTCTGGCAACTCTCTGTTCTTTATAGTCAAGAGTCTGTTTCTTGATTTATCTCTTTCTCCTCCCGTTTTTTTCCTCTCCTTTGATTGTTTTGTTTCTTAAACTCCACATATGAGTGAAATCATATGGTATTTGTCTTTCTCTGCCTAACTTATTTCATTTATCATTTTACTCTGTAGATCCATCCATGTTGTTTCAAATTGCAAGATTTCATTCTTTTTTATGGTTGAATACTATTCCATTGTGTATCTATGTACCACATCTCATTTGTTAATATAATTTATTGTCAAATTGGCTTACATACAACACCCAGTGCTCATCCCAACAAGTGCCCTCCTCAATGCCCATCACCCATTTTACCTTCTCCCCACCCCCCCATCCATCCCTTAGTTTGTTCTCTGTATTTAAGAGTCTCTTGGGGTTTGCCTCCCTCCCTTTCTGTTTGTAACTATTTTTCTCCTTCCCTCCCCCCATAATCTTAAGTTTCTCAAAATCCACGTATGAGTGAAAACATATGGTATCTGTCTTTCTCTGACTTATTTCACTTAGCATAATACCCTCCAGTTTCATGTATGTTGCTGCTAATGGCATGATTTCACTCTTTCTCATTGCCAAGTAGTATTCCATCGTATAAGCCACATCTTTATACACTCATTTAGGTTCTTTCCATAATTTAGCTATTGTTTAAAGCACTGCTATAAACATTGGGGTACATGTGCCCCTATGCATCAGCACTCCTGTATCCTTTGGTTAAATTCCTAGTAATGCTATTGCTGGGTCATAGGGTAGTTCTATTTTTAATTTTTTGAGGAACCTCCACACTGTTTTCCAGGTTAACCACACCAGTTTGCATTCCCACCAACAGTGCAAGAGGGTTCCCGTTTCTCCCGTTTCTCCACATCCTCACCAGCATCTGTAGTTTCCTGAGTTTTCCCTCTGACTGGTGTGAGGTGGTATCTCAGTGTGGCTTTGATTTGTATTTCCCTGATGACAAGTGACATTGAGTATCTTTTCATGTCTGTTAGCCATCTGGATGTCTTCTTTGGAAAAGTGTCTATTCGTGTCTTCTGCCCATTTCTTCGCTGGATTATTTGTTTTTCGGGTGTTGAGTTTGGTAAGTTCTTTATAGATTTTGGATACTAGCCCTTTATCCAATATGTCATTTGCAACTATCTCTTTTCCCATTCCGTTGATTGGTTTTTAGGTTTGTCGATTGTTTCCTTTGCAGTGCAGAGGCTTCTTATCTTGATCGGGTCCCAGTAGCTCATTTTGCTTTTAATTCCCTTGCCTTTGCAGATGTGACAAGTAAGAAATTGCTGTGGCTGAGGTCAAAGAGGTTTTTGCCTGCTTTCTTCTCTAGGGTTTTGATGGTTTCCTGTCTCACATTTAGGTCTTTCATCCATTTTGAGTTTATTTTTGTGTATGGTGTGAGAAAGTGATCTAGTTTCATTCTTCTGCACGCTGCTGTCCAGTTCTCCCAGCACCATTTGCTAAAAAGACTATCTATTTTCCACTGGATGCTCTTTCCTGCTTTTTCAAAGATTAGTTGGCCATACATTTGTGGGTCCAATTCTGGGTTCTCAATTCTATTCCATTGGTCTATGTGTCTGTTTTTGTGCCAATACCATACTGTCTTGATGATGACAGCTTTGTAGTAGAGGCTAAAGTCTGGGATTGTGATGCCTCCCGTTTTGGTTTCCTTCTTCAAAATTACTTTTGCTATTCAGGGTCTTTTGTGGTTCCATACAAATTAAGATTGTTTGTTTCAGCCTTGAGTACAATGCTGATGCAATTTTGATTGAGATTGCAATGAATGTGTAGATTGCTTTGGGTCACATTGATATTTTAACAATATTTATTCTTCCAATCCATGAGCATGGAATGTTTTTCCGTTTCTTCAGTTTCCTTCATAAGTTTCTATAGTTTTTAGCATACAGATATTTCACATCTTTGGTTAGGTTTATTCCTAGGTATTTTGTTATTCTTGGTGCAGTTGTAAACGGGATCAGTTTCTTTATGTTTCTGTTGCTTCATTATTGGTGTATAGAAATGCAACCAATTTCTGTACATTGTGACTTTGTTGAATTCATGTATTAGTTCTCGCCGTCTTTTGGTGGAGTCTTTCAGGTTTTACATGTAGAGTATCATGTCATCTGTGAAAAGTGAAAGTTGACTTTTCTTTGCCAATTTTGATGACTTTTATTTCATTTTGTTGTCTGATTGCTGATGCTAGGACTTCCAGCACTATGTTAAACAACAGTGGTGAGAGTGGACATTCCTGTCGTGTTCCTGATCTCAGGGGGAAAGCTTTCCGTTTCTCCCCATTGAGGATGATATTCGCTGTGGGCTTTTCATATATGACTTTTATGATGTTTTAAGTATGTTACTCCTATCCCAACTTTCTTGAGGGTTTTTATTAAGAAATGATGTTGTATTTTGTCATATGCTTTTTCTGCATCTATTGGGAAGATCATATGGTTCTTATCCTTTCTTTTGTTAATGTGTAGTATCACATTGATTGATTTGCGAATATTGTACCAGCCTTGCAACTCAGGAATGAATCCCACTTGATCATGGTGGTTAAATCTTTTTATATGCTGTTGAATTTGATTTGCTACTATCTTGATGAGAATTTTTGCATCCATGTTCATCAGGGATATTGGCCTGTAGTTCTCCTTTTTTGTGGGGTCTCTGGTTTGGGAATCAAGGGAATGCTGGCTTCGTAGAATGAGTCTGGAAGTTTTCCTTCCATTTCTATTTTTTGAAACAGCTTGAGAAGGATACATATTAGCTCTGTTTTAAATGTCTGGTAGAATTCCCCGGGGAAACCATCCGGTCCAGGGCTCTTATATTTTGGTAGATTTTTGATAACTGATTCAATTTCTTCACTAGTTATGGGTCTGCTCAGATTTTCTATATCTTCCTGTTTCAGTTTCGGTAGTATGTGGGTGTCTAGGAATTTGTCCATTTCTTTCAGGTTGTCCAGTTTGTTGGCATATAACTTTTCATAGTATTCTCTGGTAATTGCTTGTATTTTTGATAAGTCCATTTTCATTCGTGATTTTATTTGGGTCCTCTCTCTTTTTGGGAAGTATGGCTAGGGGCTTTTCAATTTTATTTTTTCAAAAAACCAACTCTCAGTTTCATTGATCTGTTCTACTGCTTTTTGGATTCTATATTGTTTATTTCTGCTCCGATCCTTATTATTTCTCTTCTGCTGAGTTTGGGGTTTCTTTGCTGTTCTGCTTCTAGTTCCTTTAAGTGTGTTGTTAGATTCTGTATTTGGGATTTTTCTTGTTTCTTCAGATAGGCCAGTATTGCAATGTATTTTCCTCTTAGAACTGTCTTTGCTGCATCCCAAAGGGTTTGGATTGTTGTGTTTTCATTTTCATTTGGTTCCATATATTTTTAAATTTCTTCTTTAATTGCCTGGTTGACCTATTCGTTCTTTAGTAGGATGTTCTTTAACCTCCATGCATTTGGAGGTTTTCCACACTTTTTCCTGTGGTTGATTTCAAGTTTCCTAGCATTGTGATCTGAAAGTGTGCATGGTATATCTCAATTCTTTTATATTTATTGAGGGCTGTTTTGTGACCCAGCATGTGATCTCTCTTGGAGAATGTTCCCTGTGTACTTGAGAAGAATGTATATTATGCTGCTTTAGGATAAAAAGTTCTAAATATATCTGTCAAGTCCATCTGGCCCAGTGTATCATTCAGGGCCATTGCTTCTTTATTGATTTTCTGTCTAGATGGTCTGTCCATTGCTGTAAGTGGAGTATTAAAGTTCCCTGCAATTACCACTTTCTTACCAATAAGATTGCTCATGTTTGTGATTAATTGTTTTATATATTTGGATGCTACCGAATTTGGTCCATAAACATTTGTAATTGTTAGCTCTTCTTGATGGATAGACCACATAATTATTATCTAATGCCCTTCTTCATCTCTTGTTACAGCCTTTAGTTTAAAATCTAGTTTGTCTGTTAGAAGTATGGCTCCTCCAGCTTTCTTTTGACTTCCAGTATGATGATAGGTGGTTCTCCATCTGCTCACTTTCAATCTGAAGGTGTCCTCAGGTCTCAAATGGATCTCTTGTAGACAGCAAATAGATGGGTCTTGGTTTTTTTTTTTTTTTTTTTTTAAATCCATTCTGCTCCCCTATGTCTTTTGATTGGAGCATTTAGTCCATGTATGTTCAGTGTTATTATTGGAAGCTATGAGTTTAGGGTCATTGTGTTATCTGTCGGTTTCATCCTTGTAGTGATATCTCTGGTCCTTTGTGGTCTTTGCAATATTCCCAGAATGCCCTTAGGATCTCTTGTAGGACTGATTAAGCGGTGATGATCTCCGTCAGTTTTTGTTTGTTTGGAAAAACATTTGTCTCGCCTTCTATTCTGAATGACATCCTTGCTGGATAAAGGATTCTTGACTGCATATTTTTCCTATTCATCACATTGAAAATTTCCTGCTACTCTTTTCTGGCCTGCCAAGTTTCAGTAGATAGGTCTGCTACTCCCCTTATGTGTCTACCCTTGTAGGTTAAGTCCCGTTTATACCTGGCTGCTTTCAGGATGCTCTCTTTATCTTTGTATTTTTCCAGTTTCACTATGATATGTCTTGCAGAAGATCGATTCAAGTTATGTCTGAAGGGGTTCTCTGTTCCGCTTGGATTTCAATGTCTGTTTCCTTCCCCAGACTGGGAGAGTTCTCAGCTATGATTCATTCAATTACAACTTCGGCCCCTTTCTCTCTCTTCTTCTTCTTGAACTCCTATAATACGGATATTGTTCCATTTCATTGAATCACTTAGTTCACTAATTCTCCCATCGTGCTCCACAATTTTTTAATCTGTCTTTTTCTCAGCTTCATCTTTTTCCATAATTTAATCTTCTATTTCACCTATTCTCCCCTTTGCCTCTTCAATCTGCACTGTCACCACCTCTAGTTTATTTTGCACCTCATTTACAGCATTTTATAATTCATCATGACTATTTTTTTAGTTCCTTGATCTCTACAGCAACAGATTCTCTGCTGTTTTCTATGCTTTTATCAAGCCCAGCAATTAATATTATGACTATTATTCTAAATTCTTATTCAGTTATATTGTTTATATCTGTTCTGAGCAATTAACTAGCTGTCATTTCTTCCTGGAAATTCTTTTGAGGAGAATTCTTCCATTTAATCATTTTGGCTAGTTTTCTGTCCCTTATGTGTTTTAAAAGCTTGTTATGTGCCCTGAGCCTGCAAGCACTACTATATTAAAGAGGGGTCATACACTGTCCAGGGCCTGGCCCTTCAGGAGGTGTTTTTTGGAGAGTGTTACTTGCTCTCTGTTGTAGTGACTTTGGTTACTTTATCTCCCTACTTGTAGTGATATTTTGGACTCTCCCTTTGATTTGTTCCTTGAAGTAGCCCTGGAAAGGAAAACAAACAAACAAAAAGTAAATAGAAAAGAAAAACACACAAACATACAAACAAAAAGCCTCAAAGACAGAAAACCAGAAACACCAGCTACAAGTAAACAATAGTGAGAGGCAGTGCTGATGGAAGAGGCCTCATCCCATACAAAGAGAGAAATGACAGGAAAGAAAAAGTAAAAACTGACCAGACAGAGAAACTCTATGGCTTAATCCAGAGAGAGAGAAAGGAAAATAAAGAAGGAGGTGTAGAACATGTATCAAGAGAATGGGTTAAATATGTCTGCTTAAACAAACCAACAACCAGGGTAACCAGACTAGAGGAGGGAAGAGATAAGAAGGAGAAAAGGAAGGAAGAATATATCTATACAATAAGAATTGATCGAGAATCAATCCAGGCAATGAAGTACCACTGGTCTGGAAGAGGGGCGTCAATTCCATTCTAGTAGATTCACAGTTACCAGGCACCGAGGGGCGTGGTTTGCTGTAGGTGGGTCCAGCCTTCACTGTGGCCTGCCCTCCATTCCCTGAAGCCCCACCTTGTTGGTGATGGGAGAAAAATGGTGAACCCCCCCCAGTCTCTCCTCCATGGACCAGATGTCCCAAACCACTCTGTTCAAGCTGTCCTCAAGCGCAAATGGGGTGGTTTGTCCCGCTCTGCCGACTCCCGTGCCCTGGTGCTTGGCTGGGATTCAAACTCCTGCTCCTTGTGCCCTGGTCCTGCGGGAATGCTGCTCTGTGCCTCCTGATATATGGTCTTTGGCTGGAGGGCAGTCTTTGTCTTTTAAGTTGCTGTAACCCCTCTTCTCACAACACTCCAGGGAGGGGATCACTTTCTCCTACTGTGGACTGCACCCCTGACCTAGCCACTAAGCCTGGGCTGGCTCCCCTCCTTCCCAGGTGCGCAATCAGGGCAGCTGGCCCCAGGCCCGAGAAAGCCCGGAGGTTAGAGATTGGATCTTTCTCCATCCGGGTCCGTGATTTTTCTCTTGTCCAGATACAGTCCTATGCTCCCCCAGCCTCTGTTTCTCTTCCCTTTGTCTCTCCTCAGAAGGGGATCCTTTCCTGTGTTCATTTTATCTCTCCCAGTTCGCAATCACACACCTATGGCCTGTCAGGTTGTCCTGGTGGGTCCCTGGATGTGACTCTGCCTCTTTGCCTCCCAGACTCTTGGAGACTTTCAGCACTTTTAATATATCATGGCACTCCCTTCTGGCTTGCAAAGCGTCTGCTTTAATATCAGCTGATAGCCCGATGGGGTTTCCCATGTATGTAACAGTTTTCTTTCCTCTTGCTGCTTTCTTTTTAAAAATTTTTAAATATTTTATTTATTTCTGAGAGAGAGAGAGACAGCGTGAGCAGGAGAGGGTCAGAGAGAGAGGGAGACATAGAATCTGAAACAGGCTCCAGGCTCTGAGCCATCAGCACAGAGCCCGACGCGGGGCTCCAGCAGTGAACTGTGAGATCACTACCTGAGCTGAAGTCGGATGCTTAACCGACTGAGCCACCAGGCACCCCTCTTGCTGCTTTTCAAATTCTCTCCTTATCACCACGTTTGCCATTTTCATTACTATGTGTCTTGATGTGGATCTCCTTGGGTTGATTTGGTTCTGGGCTTTCTGTGCTTCCTGGGTGTGGTTTTCTGTTTCCTTCCCCAAATTCAGGAATTTTTTTTAGCTATTATGTCTTCAAATAAATTTTATGCCCTCTTTTCTCTCTCTTCTCCTCCTGCAATCCCTATAAAGCAAGTGTTACTATATTTTATGGTCTTGCTGTGTTTCCTAAGTCTATTTTCATTTTTAAATTTTTTCTCTCCTTCCTGTTCATCTTGATTGTTTTCTGTTACTCTGTTTTCCAAGTTGCTTATCCATTCTTCTGCTTCCTCTAATCTACTATTTATTCCATCTAGTGTCTTTTAAATGTTACTTATTGAGTTCTTCATCCCTGGAGATAAAGAATGCTTTTTAAAAATGTCATGAAATCCAGAAAGCTGAAGGGCAAAACCTATAAGGAAGTTGACTACCTTAACATTACGTTTCTTGGGGTTGGTTGACTTTGCTCCCCAGGATCCTTTCCCTCCTTGAATGTTAGTGGCCCTGCGACTGTCCCATGTGGGCTAGCCCCTTCAACCCACACTCTTTTTACTGCGAATCCCTGCAGGCTGGGCTGCTGACCATGCCTTGGCCACTCAGACTCCGAGAAGTGTGAATCTAGAGCCAGGGCTCAAGGGGTCAAAAGTGGAGCCCTTCCCAAGGCAGAGCCCTTCCCAACGTGGAGCCCTTCCTCAGGCGGAGCTCTTCCCAAGGCTCTGGTGTTCCCTTTTGCCTGTGGTTATGTGAGGGCCCATGTCCTTTCATGAATTCTGTATCTATTTGGGGCACGTGGGTTGCTGAGTCCATTAAGTGTCCGGCTCTTGATCTCACCTCAGATCATGACCTCACGGTTCATGAGTTCTAGTCCCACATCAGGCTCCAGACAGCAGTGTGGANTTCTAAACCACTTGGGGAAAAAATAACAAAATGGGAAAATATTTACAGTAAGAATAAATAAAGAACATTAATGGCCAACTCACAAAATGAAAATGCTACCAGTAAAGACATGAGAAGATGTTTTAGTCTTTCTAATAAGCAAAGGTATGCAAACTTAAAAAAAATCAAGTGTTTCACATCTATTAGGTTTTCCTGGTGGCAGAATAAGCCACAGGCCGTATTTTCCAAGGCGCAGTCGACTTTTTCTTTCTTTCAAGTTTATTTATTTATTTAAGAAGCCTCCACATCCAGCGTGAGGCTTGAACTCATGACCCCGAGATCAAGAGTGATGCTCTATCAACTGGGCCAGCCAGGTGCCCCTCAAGGTGATCTTTTCTAAAGTGCAAATCCCAATTCCCTTACCTTTCTGGATGTTGGGTTCTGTTTCCCAAAGCCTTGCGCACTGACCCGCTGCGGGCTTCCGTCCCGCGTGTGAGCTGTGACGCCGGCTGGCGCGAGCTGGGGAGNAGGCGCAGGCCCAGGGCAGGCGAGGGGAGGGGACGCGCCGTGCTGAGTGCATGCACACGCGTGCCTGCACGAGGAGGGGCGAGGATGCGCGCAGCTCGCCAGGGGCGCACGGCGCGCAGGTGTGGGAGTGGAGCGCCCGGCTGCGGCGGAGGGGCTGCGGGGTGGGGGAGGGGGAAGGGCTTGGTCCCCTGCCTCCCCCTCCTCTTCTGGACATCCCCGGTCTGTGCTCACTTCCTCTCCCGCCCAGGACGCGCGTGGGAGGACCCCAGGCCCGGGCACCCCCTGGAACACCGTGCGCCGTTCTTGCGATTGCTGCCGGGGAGCCCCCCACGCCCCGTGGATGAGGGGTGCGGGCACCCGGGCATTCGCAACGGTTACCTCTGCTTACGGGCCGGGGTCTACCTTCTGTCCATAAAGCGCGCCCTCATTCTCCACGGTGGGGGGTATTTACCGGGCCTGCTGGGTTGAGTCCTAAATGAAATGTTGGGGGTCTTGCCTGGCGAGTACTCCCTGTGCCCCCGCACAGTGCTCCTCCGTCATCACCCGAGTGGGGGTGGGGCGCANGCTCAGACCTTCCGGAGCCCTCGGCGCCCTCCTCTCTCCACCCCTGCCTTTCCACCCGGCTCCTGCCGGCAGGCCCGCAGACAGCTGCCTCCCCCCTGCCCGCCGTGCGGAGGCTCCGGGTGGCCTGATGCACTTCTGTTCCTCTGCCAAAACGCAACCTAAAGCATTCTGATTGCTAAATAATTCAGAAAACGGTCATCTATTGCTGCTGCTCCCGTTAAACCCGGACCAAGAAAGTAGAAAACAGCAAGGGGAAAAAATGTTTAATGTGATGTGAACGTCCATCTTTCTAAAGGATCGTTAGCCCATAGGAGTGATGAAGCAGATAGCAAACCAAAGATTCTGTGTTAACGTCTCAAATGGAGTCTTCGAGTTATGCTCATGCAGTAATTCTCCGATATTCAGGAGGCAGTTTGCCAAAAGGGTATTTTGGGGGCTTTAGTTATGTCAGTGGGGTTCATCCATGTCATAGCACATGTATTAATAGTGACTTCTTTTTCATGGCTGAATAGTTATTCCAGGAAAGGACACACACATTTTATTTATCCATTCAGTGGTGGAGGGACATTTGGGTTATTTTCAATTTGGGGCTACTGTGAATAACATTTGTGTACAAGTTTTTGTGTGGATGGATGTTTTCATTTTTCTTCGTGGATTTCTAGGAGCAAAATTGCTGGGTTTATAGGGTGAGTTTGACTTTTTTTTTTTTTTTTAAGCTTATTTATTTTGGGAGAGCGACAGTAAGTACCAGGGGGGCGGAGGAGGGTCAGAGCGAGAGGGGCAGGGAGAATCCCACGCAGGCTCCACACTGTCAGTGGGCAGCCCAGCTCGCGGCTCCATCTCATGAACCAGGAGATCATGAATGGAGCCGAAATCAAGAGGTGGACATTCACCGACCGAGCCACTCAGCAGCCTCAGGCTGAACTGTTTATGAAACTGCGCCAGGCACAGCCTTCTGGTTTGTCCTCCTGGGAATCATCTTTCCACCTGGCGGTAAAGCCTCGTTTCCAGGGAGATGAGTCTCATCGGTCCGCATGGGTCCTCAGGCCCCGCCAGTGACAACAGGTGAGGCCTGCGACCTGGTTGGCTCTCTCCCTCCAAATCACTGGCAGCGGGGACACAGCAGGTCATAAAAGACGACAAGGCAACAGATGTTCATCTGCTGAACTCGAGGATTTAGTAAATTCGAGCTTTAACTCCTATTGTCTAGAAGAGGGGATTGTTCACAGCTGTCCTTACCTTCGGTGGCCTTGATTAAAGTCTTTCATTCCGTTCATATAAAACTGCGCTTTGGGTTTGTGTTATCATGACTGTCTAGAAACACATTTTGTTTTTTCTTTTTGGAACTTGTGCTCCTCTGTTGAAAGACCAGTTTGGGAGGCGCGATAATGACGGAGGGGCCTCTAGACACAGAACTGACAAAAGCTCGAGTTCTGAGTCCACTTGCTACCTATCTGTGATCTTGGGTGAACTGCTGGACTTTCCTAACCCGGAGTTTTCCCGTCCATAAAATAAGGAGAATCATGTCCTTAGCTTTTCTGTGTTGTTTTGAAAATTCAGTGAGGAAATGCAAGTCAAGCGGTTAGCTCATTGCCTGGGGCCGAGTAGTCCCTGAAAAATGCCGGCTATTTTGATCACGATCATAAAACCAGCTCATCTGCCTTCACACTTGCTCAGTTATCATCAAGCCGCTGGGTCAGCTGTTGAAGTCCCCCGTACGCGCCGCCTGTGCTGCATTTCCTGGAGGGGTGCCTTGCTCTGCGGTTCCCCCCGGTCCCCCAGTTCAGCTTGGCAACCAGCACTTGATTTGATCACTGTGCTGTTCATCCTTTGCAACTGAAATTGTACCATAGCAACAGCTGGAGGCTGATAGACTCGCTCTGTTCCTACGCTTCATTTAAGGGAACACTTTTTCTTATTGTAAAATTGTAAAAAAATCTGAGAATCTGAGATGGAGATAGAAATCACCATCCAGGAATAATTAATTACAGTTAACATTTTAATACCTCTCTCCTTAGATATGGATACATACATACACACACATAATTCATATATATATATGTATATTAAAAAACAGGGGGCCCCTGGGTGGCTCAGTTGGTTAAGTGTCTGACTTTGGCTCAGGTCATGATCTCATGGCTCTGAGTTCCAGCCCCATATGAGGCTCTGTGCTGACAGCTCGGAGCCTGGAGCCTGCTTTGGATTCTGTGTCTCTCTTTCTTTCTGCCCCTCCCCTGCTCACACTCTGTCTCTCTTTCTCTCTCTGCCAAAAAAACATTAAAAAATTTTTTAAAAATATGTCACAACATATATATAGTTTTACGTTTCCCTTTTGTTCATTTAACATTGTACTATAAATAATTTCTCAAGAGATTACACATTCTTCACAAATTGTGTTTTTAAAGAGGCTCTTTTTTTTTTTTAATGTTTTATTTCTGAGAGAGAGACAGCGTGAGCAGGGGGGAGGGTCAGAGAGAGAGGGAGACACAGAATCTGAAACAGGCTCCAGGCTCTGAGCTGTCAGCACAGAGCCCGACGTGGGGCTCGAACCCCTGAACCCTGAGATTATGACCTGAGCCGAAGTCCGACGCTTAACTGACTGAGCCATCCAAACGCCCCGAGGCTCCATTTTTAAAAAAAATTTTTAACTTACTCGCTCATGCTTTTGTCACTGGGCTTGTTTTCCAGGATTTTGCTATTATAAAACATGTGTATCTTCATGCAAGCATTTAAAAACTCTATTAGTATTTTAAAAGTTGAAGTAAGTTTACAGTGAAACATATAGATCCTAATTGTACAGTTTGCTGAGTTTTGAAAAATGCACACACCCAACATCCATTCCTTTATGTACATATAAAGCAATTAAACGTGTCTATCATCCCAGGAAGTTCCCTGGAGTCCCATTTCAGTAAGTCTCTACAACCTGACCCTTAGAGGGTTTTATTTTATTTTTTTGCCTTTTATTAAACTTCATTTAAAGAGAATTGATAAAAGACAATTTCCTAGAGATGATTTACAGATCCATTTACTAGATCAAATAGGCTTTTATTCAGCAACTCATGAACTAGGGAATGTTCACTCCAGCAGATGGAAAATAGCTTTAAAAAGCTGTACAAGGCAGGAGTTTTTTTTTTTTTTTATTGAGGGATAATTGGTATAAAACATTATATTGGCTTCAGGTGTACAACACGGTGACTCAACATTTGCAAATATTGTGAAATGATCAGAAGGAGTCTAGTTAACATCCGTCACCACACACAGTTACAAATATTTTTTCTTTAAGATGTATTCTTTTAGCAACGTTCAAATATGCAATATAATATTATTAACTATGGTCACCATGCGGTACATTGCATCCCCAGGACTTGTTTTATAACGGGAAGTTTGTACCTTTTTCCCCCTCTTCACACATTCCACTACCCATGGGGCTCCTGTCTTGGGCAAATACATAGAAGTGGAATTTCTGGGTCACAGGGAAGGTGTATATGTAGCTGTCGAGTAAGCTGTAGAAGTTCTTCAAAGTGGTTATAGCAGTGAACCCTCCCGCCAGCAAGGATCACCACTTCTACAGTATTTGCGGTTGTTAATCTTTATTTCTAAGCATCCTGGTGTGCAGTAGAATGTCACTGTGTTTTAATTTGCATTTTCCTGCTCATCAACAAATTAGATTTGTCTTGTTAGTATTCCATTGTAGGAGTTTCTCGTATATTCTAGAAATAGAAACAGAATTCTAGAAACAGGTCCTATGTCAGACGTGTGTATTGTGAATGTTTTCTCCTGGTCTGTGTTTTGTTTCTCGGTGTTGTACTTTGATGAACAGAAGTTTTATTTTTGATGATGTCTGATTTGTAAGTTTTTTCTTCGATGGTGCTTTCTGGGTCTTGCGTAAGAAATATTTTCTCCTGTGTTTTCTTCTAGAAGCTGTATATGGTTAGTTTTTATTCACTTAAGTTTATGATCCATTTTGAGTTACTTATTGTGTATGGTTAAGGAATCATGGCGTATTTACTTTTTTTCCACATGAACCTCAAGTTGTTTTAGCGCTATTTATCGAAAGGACTTTATTTTCCCTATTGAATTGTTTTGGTGCTTTTGTCAAAATTAGTTAATGGTATGTACACATTTCTGGACTCTATTGTGTTTCAATGATCTGTTTATATTCACGTGTCTACACTACACTGTCTCAGTCAGCATTAGTACTACAATAAGACGTGGGACCAGGTAGTGGAGGTCCTTCGATTTTGCTCTTTGGGTCTCTTGTTTTCAATGTCAAGGTCTTGCACATCTTTCATTAATTTTTCCGTACACATTTTATGATTTTGGTGCCATTATGTTTTGTGAAAATTAAATTTATCTACTACTGGTCTTAAAAGGTTATATTTCCCAAAATGGCTGCAAGAGTGTTTCCAATCCTTCTATCAGAATCTTGCCTCTTTTCCATCAAGAGCTAGTGTCTGCTTCCTATCCTCTTGAACTGACTGGGCCTTTATGACTCCTTAACAGGTTGCTGTGGGAGTGAAACTGCACGATCTTCGAAGCTAGGTTAGAAAAGATGACAGAGCCTGGCTCTGTCTCCTGGGACTCTTGGGAGCCGGCCGCCATGTTGTGAGGAAGCCTAGGCGACGTGGAGAGGACATGTTGAAGTCTACCAGATGACTGTCGCAGCTAAAAGTCCAGCTGCAGCTGGCATCACGTGCCAGACACAGAGCTGATACCTGCCCCTTTGGTCATCAGGAAGATAGATATTGACCATTCTACTGAATATGTCTTCTTCTATGTCCAATTTGGGACAGTGCTCTCTGAAAACAATGTGTAAACATTAGGGGAATTTGGAGTACTTGGAATGCATTTACAGAATGCTGAATAAGACTACCTTAGACGAATAAAGTTTTCCATTAAGTCATCATCTTTCCTGGATCTTTTGCCCAATACTATCGGGGTTGCTTCATAGCCCGTTTGTAAATAACAACAGGGAAAGAGGAAGGAGGCCCTATGAAGAAAGCCTAAAAGGAAATTGGTCTGGGGACAGAGGGCAAAGAAAGTGGTTAAGGGTTAGTAGTGGCTTGCGCTCTGTCTGTATGTTCCCTAAACTGGAGAGGAGGCACACTGATGAACACCATATGTGTATCTATATGTTTTATTATTTTTTATTTATTTTTTAAATGTTTATTTTGAAGGAGAGAGAGAGACAGAGTGTGAGGCAGGGAGGGGCAGAAAGAGAGGGAGACATAGAATCCGAAGCAGGCTCCAGGCTCCGAGCTGTCAGCGCAGAGCCTGATGTGGGGCTCAAACTCACGAGCCATGAGATCGTGACCTGAGCCAAAGTTGGACGCTTAACAAACTGAGCCCTCCAGGCGCCCCATCCATATGTTTTTATATGGTGTACATATGCCATTCCCTTTTAAAAAATGTTTACTTGGGGGGCCTGGGTGGCTTAGTCGGTTAAGCGTCCGACTTTCGCTTAGGTCCTGATCTCGCGGTTCGTGGGTTCGAGCCCCGCGTCGGACTCTGTGCTGACTGCCAGCTCAGAGCCTGGAGCCTGTTTCAGTCTGTGACTCCCTCTCTCTCTGACCCTCCCCTGCTCACGCTGTCTCTCTCTCTCTCTCCTAGAAATAAAACATTAAAAAAAAATTAAAAAAAATGTTTACTTATGTATAGACATATATGTACACGTATGATATACATGTGTATGCATATATGTATGGACATTTTTTCACGTATAGACATTTTAAAAGGAAATGGGGTTTTAGTTCTAGGAAAGGGGCTTAAGAAATGGCTTAAGGTCTTCTTTTGTCTGAAAGAAGGATGCAAGCTGGTTGTTCTCTAAACTATGAAGTAAGAATGGGCTTAAGGTAAAATAGAATTTTAGGTGGTTATAGGAAGAACTGCTTGGAACGTGCTGCCCAGAGGAGGTGTGCAGATTTCCTTCCTTGTGAAACGGGGTCAGCCTTTCTGCAGCCCTACCGTGAGGGGGTGGGTACTGTCTCTGGGCGGCTGGGTCTGTCCTTGGCCGATCTCACCGCTTAGGGAGGGAGGTAACAGAACAGAGAGGATGGAGACAGCTGGCTCTCAGGGACAGAAAACTCTAGTCCCCTTTTCCATTTATGTCATCCCTTAGGACAGAAAGGCTGCTCTGACTTAGCTCAGTAGTATTTATCAACCCACAGTGCTAGGAGCTTGGTGTCTCCTTCTTGGTCTATCCTTTGTGGGATGGTTTTCTTCTGCGCGCTGCTTCTGTCGCCTGACTTGTGAATGCCTGGGGTGGGGACTCTCGAGAATTGAGGCCAACGCTCTTTCTAGACAAGTCTTTGCTTCTATGGGCAGACACAAAACACATTTCTCCGGCTGTTGTACACACACATTTCCCTGTTGCTCTCTATTTTGCATCGGTTCCTCTTTTTACAAGCTTTCTGATCTCCTTTGATTCTAGCCTCCACTGCCTCTGTCAAGGGTAAAAGCATTTCTCTGAGAGTCAAGCCCAGGTTACCGAACGATCTGTACAGGCATCTGGGGTTCTAAGACTAGTAATAAACACTGGTCATTGGCTAGCTTTGGTCCTTTGTCCAGGTACATCTTTAGAAGACTTCAAAGATGAGATTTAGGTCTGGCTTCTGTAGTCCAATGCCATCCTTAACTAACTTCCCAAGAGAGATACCCGCCGGTCAGACCAGGGAGCTTAACCATGGCAGTCAATGAGATAACACAAGTTCCTTGCACCTATGACTTCATCTTCCAAGTGGGTCAACTGAACTATTTCAACACTCTACAAAGTCGTCAGGACAGATTTGCTTATCCCAAGATAAACACAGAAGAAACAGAAGCACTCTCCCCCATTTCGGAGTCAGGATGTACGAAATCAGGGGAAGGCACTGGGCCAGTCTCTGGTGGTCAAAGCAACGCTCTCTCTCTATTCAACATACTCAGCTTCTTAAAAATTAACAATGACTTCTATCTACTCTTGCTTTTCCCACCTGGTTATGGGGAGAAAGGTTTTCATCTTAAAAATCGGGATTGAAAACACCCTATTTTTCACCCTAGTCCTCTTCAGTTCTGCTAAAGCTCTCAAGGGGTGGATTGTTCTTGATAGGAAATGGAATCATTAGTGACAAAGTTTTCAACAAACTCACTGCTGGGATGAAGGAGCTTTACGCTCACCCTCAGCAGCTAAAAAGACCACCCAGAAAACCTCTTCGGCTCTGAAGAGCAGCTCCACAACCTATAAAATTCTCTTCTCTTCTTCCTCAATATCATGCTGAAGACTCACACCTTTTTTTTTTTTTTTTTTTTTGAGGGCCCAGAATAGGCAGCCAGGGAATCCTACTGGAAGCCAAATTTTCCAGTCTACTGTCCCTTCTGCACCTTTTTCTAGGAAAATGCAGGGAAGAGGCTAGTCAGGAGGAGCTGGAGGGACTCACCGCCTTTTCTCATGGGCACCGATTCTTTCTGCTGCACTCCATTTTTCTCCTGGTCAGTCCCTGATATTTATGTTAAATTTAGTGTAATGATCTCATCAATAAATCCAAGGTCAGAGTCTTTTTGAATCATTTTTCTCTTTTCACTCTGAGGTCAGAATTTCATCACCTATTAAACAGATTCAGCTTTTTTTTTTTTCTCTTTATGGAACTGTGCCCAGAAGGACCAAGTGCAGTTTGAACACTGAGTTGTTTTTATTAAAAAATTAAAAAAAAAGTTTATTGTCAAGTTGGTTTCCATATAACACCCCGTGCTCATCCCCACAAGTGCCCTCCTCCATGCCCATCAACCCCTTTCCCCCCCCAATCAGTCCTCAGTTTGTTCTCAGCATTCAAGAGTCTCTCATGGTTTGCCTCCCTCCCTCCCTCCCCGCCCCCATTTCCCCCCTTCTTCTCCCCCACGGTCCTTCGTTTTGTTCCTCCTCATCCACCTATACGTGCAAACATATGGTTGCTGTCCTTCTCTGCCTGACTTATTTCGCTCAGCATAACACCCTCAAGTTCCATCCATGTTGCTACACAGGCCAGATTTCATTGTTTCTCATTGTCATGGAGTATTCCATGGTATAGATAAACCACATCTTCTTGATCCATTCGTCCGTTGATGGACACTTAGGCTCTCTCCATGTTTTGGCTATTGTGGAGAGCGCTGCTATGAACATTGGGGTCCATGTGCCCCTATGCCTCAGCACTCCTGTATCCCTTGGGTAAATTCCTAGCAGTGCTATTGCTGGATCATAGGGGAGTTCTAGTGTTCATTTTTTGAGCAACCTCCACACTGTTTTCCGGGGCGGCTGCACCAGTTTACTAATATTTATTTATTTTGGGAAGAGAGAGCGCAAGAACGAGAGAGCAGGGAAGGGGCAGAGAGTGGGAGACACAGAATCCTACCCGGCTCCAGGCCAGATCTGAGCTGTCAGCACAGACCCCAACGCGGGGCTTGAACTCATGAGCAGTGAGATCATGACCTGAGTCGAAGTCAGACACTTAACTGAGCCATCCAGGCGCCCCTAAACACTGAGTTACAAAACAGTAAGAAATGGATCAAAGTGACCTTGGACAAGTCACCTCCCCTCCCCCTCATTTTGTTTGTTTCCTATGGAAGGTGTGTCGGTGTGCGCGCGTGAGTGGCCTGACCTAAGCATTCCTAGGGGCTTCTTCCAGTTTTAACACGCCACTAAATAGCATTCTAGGCGGGCTGGGGGGCTAGGAGTCTGGAGACCCACGTTTTCTTTTTTCCAGACCCTCCACCAAAATGTACACAGAGCAGAAACCGAGAGAAGAAAGGAAAGGCAGGAGCCCTGAAGAATCACAGGGGACAAGTGCACCCCATAATAAGTGGCAGGTAAAAAAGGTGGCAGACAGANGATGGGTTCCCCAGCCCCCCCCCATGAGAAACTTCTTACCATTTCGGGGCCCCCTGCGAGTTTGTAGGGAGGCAGGGAAAGGGCTTGCAACTTGGGGCTGGGGGCATTTGTAATTTCGGTACAGTTTTTGTGGATTGTTTTGAGAAAATAGGCGTATGAAAATAAATGACCTTCCTATTTCTCGAGGTGAGCGGTGTTCCCAAGTGGCGTCCGGCCGGGCACCTTCAGGTTCGTTGGAGGAGAAGCCCCGAGTGAGACAGGGTCGCCGGCTGAAGGCGGGGACCAGGCAGTGCGGCTGCAGGCAGCGCCCTGGGCGGGGGCCGCGGTGACCCAGG
>NW_027532842.1:5220031-5239672 GCF_008692635.1 Crocuta crocuta | reverse complement strand
CTCTTGCACGAGTCCTGCGTTGGCTTTAATGCCCCGCTGTTGCTGCCTCAGAGGCCCCAATAATTTCTGACCGACTTGTGCACTGCAGTGCGCCCTGCAGATCCTGTGACCCGGGTGACGACACGCGGCCCAGAAGGGAGAGGCCCTTGCATGGAGTCCTAGGTGTGGCGACGTCTCAAGGTCGGGGAGGTTCGGGCAACAGCCGGGGCCGGAGAGGGTGGCAGGGAGGCGGGAGAAGCCGAGCGGCGCGGAGCTCAGCGGCCCGGGGGCGTGGGGACCGTGCGGAGGGCCGTTCTGTGTGAGCGCGGGCCCGAGTGTGTGCAGAACACCCCCGGACAGCGGGACTTACGGGACACGTGTTGGAAACAAGTCCACAAAACTCTGGGCTGANGCTTTATTCGAAGACGAGTATTAGAGTCGTCCAGTTGCTGGTGTGCCTGTCAGAGTAAGAGGTGTTTAGGGAGACAGGAGTGATCTGAGGTCAAGAATGAAGCGCAGGGTCAAGGCGATTAACACAGACAAGAAGTGCAGAGGTGGGCGCGATAGGCATGTGCCCGTGCAGAGTGGCCAGTTCCAGAAGGTTCGGAGAGATGGCGCCTACGTGAAGAATTTGCATACGGTGTGAGGGGGAAGGGGGCCTGGATCGTGTGGGCTCCGTGGGGACACCCCTGTGAACGAGGGCGGAGGGCCTATAGGCGGAGTTTGGGTGGTGACCAGGACGGACAGAGGTGCTGCTCGGGGAGGGGCTGGGCGGTGCTGGAGGGCTGGCCCAGGAGTGGCTTGAGCTTTCACACTACTTTCCAGTTGGCAGAGGTGTGGCCCCCACCGGGGGGACACTGCATCACCCATTCTGCAGAAAGGTCCTTTACTCCTTCATGTGTATTCAAATGACCTCATCTTTTTTTTTTTTCAACAAGTCTTTTTTTTTTAATTTTTTTTTAATGTTTTATTTATTTCTAGGAGAGAGAGAGACAGCGTGAGCAGGGGAGGGTCAGAGAGAGAGGGAGACACAGAATCTGAAACAGGCTCCAGGCTCTGAGCTGTCAGCACAGAGCCTGATGCGGGGCTTGAACCCACGAACCGTGAGATCATGACCTGACCTGAAGTTGGACACTTAACCGACTAAGCCACCCAGGCGCCCCAAGTCTTTTTTTTTTCTTTTATGTTTATTTATTTTGAGAAAGATAGAAACCGAACAGGGGAGGGGGGGAGAGAGAGGAAGACACGGGTCTGAAACAGGCTCCCGTGTCTAACAGTTCAGAGCCTGACTTGGGGCTGGAACTCATGAACCGTGAGATCATGACCGAAGCCAAAGTTGGACCCTTAACCAACCGAGCTGCCCAGGCGCCCCTCAAAGAACCTTTTTTTTTTTAAAAATCTTTTTTTATAGTTTGTTTATTTTTTGAGGCAGAGAGAGACAGAGCATGAGTGGGGGAGGGGCAGAGACAGAGGGAGGCACAGAACCCGAAACAGGCCCCGGGCCGTCAGCACAGAGCCCGATGCAGGGCCGAACTCATGAGCCGGGAGATCTGACCTGAGCCGAAGTTGGATGCTTAACCAACTGAGCCACCCAGGCACCCCTCAAAGAACCTTTTCTAAAATGAGATGAAACAAAACCGCATCCTGTTAAAATTAGGGTTAAAGTCGCATGAAGTTTATAGATGAATCTGGAGTGAGTAGACATTTAAAAAATGTTGTCCTTTTAACCAGAAGTGTGGTATTTCTCCTCATTTTTATATGTCTTTTTTTTTTTTTAAATATTTTTATTTATTTCTAGGAGAGAGAGAGACAGCTTGAGCAGGGGAGGGTCAGAGAGAGAGGGAGGCACAGACTGAAACAGGCTCCAGGCTCTGAGCTGGCAGTCAGCACAGAGCCCGACGCGGGGCTCGAACCCACAAACCGCGAGATCATGACCTAAGCGAAAGTCGGATGCTTAACCGACTAAGCCACCCAGGCGCCCCTATATGTCTTCTTTTATGTCTGTTGTTCAAGTGTTATAATTTTCTCCACAGATTTCTATGCATTTTCAAAAGGTTTATTCCAAGATACTTCTGTTACTAGAATATATGGAGTTATTAAAAAATTACATGTTGATGTCTAGGAAAACCACTGAATTTTTATGTTGACTGTGTATCAACAACCTAGTGAAGTGTCATACGTTTCGGGAGTTTAGGGTTCAATTTTTTGTGCGTAGACGGTATCTATAAATATTAACTTCATTTCTTCCTTCATAATTGTCATAATTGTTTCTCATTTTTGATTATATTCGCTAGTACTGTCAATATGAGTTCGACCGGAAGTGCCCCATTCTTGCTCTGCTCTTAGAACATTAATGCTTCCAGAATTGCCTGTTGAGTAGCCGTTCTCCATGACTCTAAGGAAGCACTCTGCACTTCCTACCCAGTACTTCATTTAGAGCAGAGTGGATTTATTGTGCGTTTGAAGATAATCGTAAGGGACCAGCAAAATGCTTAAAGATACCTGGGTGGTTGTGAGGTCTTTCCCTGTCCCCCTTCCTTCCCGGGCCTTTGTGTTCATTAAGAGTGAATCATAGCCCACGTATCAGAATGGCTATAATAAAAAATAGTGACATCAGCCAATCCTGGCAAGGGTACCGAGAACCGGGATCGCTCCTGCATTGTCGCTGGGATGTAAAAGGGCACAGCCACTCAGGAAGAACGTTTAGCAGCTTCTTTTCTTTCTTTCTTTCCTTTTTTTAACCGAAGCGTAGTTGACACACAATGTTACGTGAGTTTCAGGTGTGCAGCGTAGGGACAGGACATCTCTGTGTGTTATGCTGTGCTCTCCACAAGTGTGGCTACCGGCTGTCACCGTTCAGTGCTGTTGACTGTTCCCTATGCCGTACCTTCCACCCCTCGACTTATTCTTATGGACTTAATGGAGGTATCTACCTGCCCCTCTTCTGTATCGGTTTGTCCTCTGCTCTGGCAACCCCCAGTTTGTTCTCTGTATTTATGGGGCTATTTCTGCTGTTTTTGTTTGTTCCTTTTGTTTTTTAGATTCCACAGATAAGTGGAATATGGTATCTGTCGTTGACTGCTTTTGTTTAGCATAACGCCCTCTATGTTGATTCATGTTAGCAAATGGCAAGATTTCATTTATTTTCTGGCTGGGTACATTCCATTGCGTATGTGCACCGCATCTTTGTCTATTTCCGTGACCAGTGCACAATTATCAATGGACAGTTAGGCTTCCATTTCTTGGCCGTTGTAAATAATGCTGCACAGTGAACATAGGGCTACTTCTTTTTTTTTTTTTTAAACAATTTGGCCATTTTTTTTTTTTAATGTCTTTATTTTATTTTTTGAGAGAGAGGGACAGAGTGTGAGCAGGGGTGGGGCAGAGAGAGAGGGAGACACAGAATCCGAAGCAGGCTCCAGGCTCCGAGGTGTCAGCACAGAGCCTGATGTGGGGCTCGAACCCACAGACTGTGAGATCATGACCTGAGCCGAAGTCAGATGCTCAACCGTCTGAGCCACCCAGGCGCCCCAACATAGGGCTACTTCTATCTTTTTTGAATTAACATTTTTGTTTTCTTTGGCTAAATACCCAGTGGTGGAATTATTGGGTTATACAGTATTTCCAGTTCTAATTTTGTGAGGAACGTCTTTACTTTTTTTTTTTTTCCACAGTGGCTGCACCAGTCTGCGTTCCTGCCAACAGTGTACCAGGTTTCTCTTTTCTCCACTTCCTCACCTACACTTGTTATTTCTTGCCTTTTCGATACTAGCCATTCTGACAGGCGTAGAGTGGCATCTCCTGTGGTTTTGATTTGCATTTCCCCGATGATGAGTGACATTGAGCATCTTTTTCTGTGTCTGTTGGCCATCTGGATGTCTCCTTCGGAAAAACGTCTCTTCATGTCTTCTGACCATTTTTAATTGGATTTTGTTTGGGCATTGAGTTGTATAAACTCTTTATATAATTTGGGTAGGGTAGTTTCTCACCAAGCTGAGCATGCAGCTGTCATTTGGCAGTTTGTACTCTTGGACGTTTACTTCAGAGAGATGGAAACATATCTTTGTGCAAAAACCCATACATGAATATCCATCGTGGCTCTCTCCATGATAGCCAAAATGTGCATATCTTCAACGGCTGAAAGGATAAAGAAGCTGTGGTGTGTCCGTATTGTGTAATACCGCACAGTAATAAGAAGGAGTCAATTTGGTTGAGTCCCCAGGGAGTTGTGCTGAATAAAAAAAGTCTGCTTCCAAAGGCTACGTGTCATCTTTTCCTATTTATATGACATTCGTGAAATGGCAGAATTATGGAGATGGAGACTAGGCTAGTGGTGGCCGGGAGTGAAGGCGGGTGTACGGCGGGATCGAAGGGTGACACGCGGGATCCTTGTGGCGCTAAGAAGGCTTTGTACCGTGACTTACCCAGTGTCGGTAATGGGATGTTGTGCTGCACGTTTGCAAGATGTTTCCACAGGGGAAGCCGGGTAAAGGGTACACAGGGTCTCTTTCTTTTTCTTACAACTGCATGTGGATCTAAAGTGATCTCCGAATAAAAAGTTTCGTAGAAAAAATAAAGGTAAATCTGTAGTGGTTTCTCATCAAAAGAAAATAGTTGTCACGTCTCAGATCTTGTAATACATACTTAGTTCAAGACACTGGAGTGATGTTATGATTATTTCATGGGCAGGATGTTCCCTCAGGAACAATGACACTGAACGTCGCCTGTTTCTGGAACGCAGCGGGGCCTCTGTATTTGAGGAGCTTTGGGCTTGGCGCATTACCTCCTGCCTGATGTTATCTTGGAAGGCTCTGGGGCAGGGGTGCTCCGCTGAAGTCATGTTTTATCAACTCGTGGTGAAGGGATTGAAGGCCACCGTCTGCTTCAAGATGATGTACTCAGCTGCACCCTATTTGGTAAAAAATTCTCGGATGGTTATTTTTGGGTCATGAGGTATCTTTGACCCCTGTCTTAATCTGGAGATTCGGTGGTACTTTTGCCAGTCTTGCCTTTCTCCAGAGAGGTATTTTGGGTCCGTGTGTCTCAGCTCTTTTACCAAGTGGTGGGAATACAGAGCCTTCTAAGGGCTGGGCCCCTGCCTGTGGGCTCAAGGAGGAGCCTTTCGGTCCAGTAGGAGGGACAGAGTGGAACTGCTGGTTCGAACAGAATCTATATTGCGCGCCTACTGTGTGCCAGGCGCTGCCCCCGGTGCCGGAGGCGGAGGCGTGAGTGGAGCAGGCACGCGCTGTCCTGGAGCTGGGGTTGCTTACAGCGCTCGGGGTGGGTGCGCGCACCTCTCTTGTGCCGCCTCACCGTGACCCGTGGCCTGTGACCGCTCCTGGACGGTAACACTCGCGGGCAGCGCACGCAGGTGTGTCACCGAGTGGGTGAGCGTGTGCGTGGGTGGAGGCGAGCAGTGAGGACGGAGCGGGAGGAAGCGTTGTTGGCTGTAGACCGTGACATCAGAGATGGCCAGGAGAGACGCTTCCTCCCTACTTTGTTAAAGTCAGGGATTTGGCTTCAGTGATAGAAGGTCTGGAATGAAGAGCAGGTGGGCAGTAAGGGCACAGACCAAAGTCAGAAACCGCAGGAGCGCAGACCTTCCCGGAGCCGCCCCCCTCCCCCCACGGGACCCATCCAAGTCTTCTGTCCCCTCCTGGTCATCAGAGGAGGGTTTTGTTTTGTTTTGTGCGTGAAGAGTTCCTGCGTGGACTTCGTCGTCCTGTAACAGCCTGTCCCGGGCTCAGGGGGACAAGCAGGGACCTGCTGCCGTGGGGGGCAGAGCTCCAATTACGAATACGCAGATCCTGACCTGCTGGGTGAGGAGGCAGCCGCTTGCCTGGGGTTGGCAGCGGTTTGAAAACCCTCTGCGTTGTTTTGACCAAAGCTGTGGTTTCTGTACACTTAGCACTGACGACGTAGTCATAAGAGTCATTGCTCGCAAAGCCCAGAAATGGGGCTGGGGTGCAGTGAGCAGGAGGGGGGGAGGGGGGTCAGTCCTCCGTCCCAGGTCATGGGCGAACAGGAGCCAGAGAACGAGGAGCAAGCACCGATTTCTTATATGGTGGTCGGGGTGGAGGGCTCGAACTTTTGACGACCTTAACTCTAAGGGGTTATTTTATTTTATTTTATTAAAAATTTTTTTAATGTTTATTTTTGAGAGGAAAAGAGACAGAGCATGAGCAGGGAAGGGGCAGAGAGAGAGAGGGAGACACAGAATCAGAAACAGGATCCAGGCTCCGAGCTGTCAGCACAGAGCCCGACGTGGGGCTCGAACTCATGAACCATGAGATTGTGACCTGAGCCAAAGTCGGACGCTTAACCGACTGAGCCCCCCAGGCGCCCCTAAGGGATCATCTTAAAAGGTGCCGTGGGGAAAGGAAAGCAAAGTGGGAACTTCCGGTGTACCCCTAAGCTCAAGTCCGTGTCTGAACGGACCCCGGGTGTGAGTACGGGTGTCGTACTGTTAAAATACCTAGGAGGCAACTCAGAGACACGAACGTTGTCTTTCATCACAGAGGGCGGGACGGCACCTCAGAAATGGCCTGATCCTCCCGTTTCACAGAAGAGAAAAACAATTCAGAGACATTCCTTGACTCTTACTTAATTTCCGGCCGGACCAGCACGTGCCCGAGGCCGGTGCGCTTTGGGCCACCTCTGGTGCGCGGGGTCCGGCGCCACACCCCAGTGGGACAGAGCAGGTTGTGTTTCCTCTTCCTCAAATGGAAACTCACGAAGAGTTTGGCCTAATGTCTCCTGCCTCTGTTTCCCGCATTGTCTATCCTGGGGGTGCCCAGAGCTCTGACCGGGCTCTGTCGTGGATCAAATTTGGACTTGGTCTAACGGGCGAGGCTGTGTTCGGAAGTTTCTTTATGGCAGTATGTGTCGGGGTTAAAACACCTCGCTTCAGGGTCAGAGAGCATTGGGTTCAATTGTGTACGACGTTGGAAAGCTTCCTTTGTTTCTATTATAGATGTGAATGAAAATAAATTTCGTACCCCATGGAGCGGTTGTGATTAGTGAGTAATATGTATACAAGCGCATGCATTAATTATTTGATTCCTTGTGATGTAGTCCGGCTATATTGACAAGATGCAACGTAAACTCCTGCATCCAGGTACCTGCCCTGCATGAACGCGGAATTGGCGGAGACTTCACCTGTCACCGTGTCGCCCCCTGGTGAGTCTCACGGTGGACGCCTGCGTAGGACACGAGTGCAGGGAGTCAACTGGAGGCTCTAAGCATTCTTCACGTGTCATCATCCAGGTGTCTGTGACGTCCCAGCAAACACTCTGATTGTAGGTGGAGATTCATCCTCCCGTGTCCCGGGAGGCTGTCACCTTCTGTCCCATTGTCCTGCCTTCAAGGCCATCTGTTTCCCTTACAGGTGGCCGCTAAACACCCTACCTGATGGCTTCCGTTGCTTCATAATTGATTTACCTTTTACAGCGGATGTTTTATCTTAAACCCTTATCTGACGGAGGGGCCAGCTAGACCGACGGGTTAAATTCAGATTATTCTCTAAAAAAGTTGGCAGACATTTAGGGGAGGATGTGCACAGAACACCTTTAAAGGTGAGCCTCTGCTTTCTCTTCTTAGATCTTTACATTTACTAAATATAACCTGTGGTCAATACAGCACTAGATACAAGACGTTATTTACATCCATTTAGGCCCATAAAAGTGCTCGGGGCAAATGTTAACAACCATTAAGAANCCGTGTCAGCACATAGATTGTGCGTGCGTGCGTGCGTGCGTGCGTGCGTGTGTGTGTAAGAATCAGAATCTGACATAGCATCACCCATCACCCTAAAAAGTGCCCCAATCCCAGTTCACTTTGATCTAGAGATTTTACATGTGCAAGTAGCTTTTCCAGACTTCTGTAATCTTATGCCAAGTAATAAGCAAATGTCACATTTCACACGTTTCACGTGTCACGTTTCACACGTTTCACACGTGAAGCGTTTGGGGGCCGCTTCTCCCTCTTCTATCCCGAGGGATGCGGTGTGAGGCATGTTCAGCACTGAGGCCCCCTGGACTGCGATAAGTATTTTAAGCACATTACAGAGACTGGCCGTGCGGGAAACCATAGGAAACAAATGCCGCGTGGGGTAAGGCCGCTCTGCTCCGACATCGGGAATCTCATTCCGAATCCTGAGTTCAGGGAGGGTTGCTCTTTTTCACCCGCCTTAAAGGATGCCTCCGGATCTTGGACAAGATCATTCACATGCAGGGGGAGACCCCGCGGACTGGCAAGCTGTTCAAAACTTCGTGCCCCACAGGCTCAGGCCGCTTATGAAGTATTTGTAGCCACATAATGATTATCCTTAGTTAAGACTCTTTTCCACTTTCTTCTTGTTTTCTTTATTGGCACCAAGGAAGCAGAACGTTGGTTTTAAAATTGCAGAATTTTTATCTTTGGACCCCCAAAGAAGTAGTTACTGTTTGTCTAGCAAACAAAGTGACCTTCTGTCCTTGAATCTCAGGAGCCTTGCTCAGCAGCTGAGTTTAAGTGACCGAATTGCTAGGAGTGTGAGACCGTGTGCAGTGTTTCTGTTGTGTCCCCGGCCCCCACAGCCCCTTCCCCAAATCACCTGCGCTGTTCACCTGTGCGGCTGAGAGGTTTAGAAATACACTCGGGGTCTGTCCTCCATTCACGTTCGTGGTGACCTTCCCGATGCTTGGAAATACGTCCGTTCCACTCTGTTTAACTCTTCCACTCTCTGGTTTTCCGTTGTCAGGGTGTGGACAGATATTCTGGAAGGAAAACCACCACCGTGGGCAGGTGACTGAGGGGGCCTCAGGTAAAAGTAAATTGGGCTGGGTGTAAATAACAAGGTATCGGTAAAGAAGGCAAATAAGGTGCACAGGTAGGGGCTGTTACAGTACAGGCGAGGAATCATGAGGGCCTGATCCAGGGGAGCGTCAGAGATGCAAAGAGAGAATGACCGTGGGGAGCCCAGCTGAGTTGGAATTGACATGGTGTAGAGATGGAACCAGACAGGTAGAAAAGTCTGTCCATCTTTCCTGTCCATTGTTTGTACTTTGAGAGCCCCAGATACTTTGCAGAGGTGGGCAGTACTTCAGAGAGTCAGACATTATCAAAGGCAAAGGTGACTCTGTTCCATCCAAGATGGCGGCCACTAGCCACAGGGGCCTCACTGAGCACTTGAGAGTCAGAACTGAGCTGCGCTGCAAGAGTAGAATGCACACTGCAGTTTGAAGACTTACTACGAAAAAAGAATCTAAGATATCTCTTTAGTCATATTTGATGTTTCTTATATACTGAAATCATACTTTGGATTGGTCAACTGAAGTAAGATATATTATTTCAATTATTTTCCATTTCTTTTTACTTTAAGTGTGGCTATAAGAAAATTCGAGATTGTATATGTAGCTTGCGCTATATTTCCGTCAGGCAACACTGTCATCGATGGTCTTGTCCAACCACTTGTGATTGACTATTCATGGAATTGCAGACGTTACGAAATAAAATGATCTGGGAGGCCAACATCCTCGTCACTGGCAGGGGAAACCAAGGCTCTGACAGGTTACGTTCTGGAACCTCTTCCAGGGGTGGTGACAGCCGGGGGTCCATGTCTTTCCACTCTTCCGCTATTCTTTTCAGGCTTCTTTTGTCTTTCTCTTACACTGAGTACATCTCTCTTGGGCACAATGTAAGCAATCCACCTTGAGTTTATTTTGAAAAGTAACTGGGTCATAATGCAATAGTGCCCGCCCCATATATTCGGTTTTGCTCTCCACAATTTCAGTCGCCGGAAGTCCGAACACCATCTGGAAACAGGTGATCCTCTTTCTCACCAGTCGGCAACAGGGCCATAGTAGCCTCGTGTGACCTCACAATGCCCGTGTCACTGACCTCACTTCCTCCCATCGCGTGGGCATTCTATCATCTCCCATCATCACGAGAAGAAGGGTGAGCACTGTGTAGTAAGATATTTTGAGGGAGAGGCCACATTCACATTCATTTTATTATAGTGTGTTGTTGTGACAATTGATCTGTTAGTTAGTAGCTATTAATTTCTTACTGTGCCTAATGTGTAAATTTAACTTTATCACTGATATGTATGTACGTACAAGAAAAACACAGTATGTATAGGGCTCAGTACCATCCACGGTCTCAGGCGTCCACTGCGGGTGGGGGAACATGCGTTCGCCCATGACGGTGGCTACTGTACTTGAGATGCTGTTGTATTTCTTTGAACCCAATATCTAACAAAGCCTACTTGCTTGACTCTTTGTCGTCTGAGATCATCAGTCAGTATTTGCAGAGAGGATCTTCAGATATTATGCCCCTGCAGTTTACATTAAAGGAACTTTCAGTCACATGCTGTGCAGTCTAGACAGAGAAGCTGGCAAATCTTACCCGCCCTTATGACGACCTCCCTTATGACCAGTGGGCATCTCGGTAGCGGTTTCCTCTTCCCAGACACCAGTCGGCAGTTGGAGTCGAGTTGTCCGAAGAAACATTTCAAAAATGTTTCCCTCTTACTGTACAGTTTCTTCACAACGTATTCCTCAAAGGGGGGTCCCCCAGAAATGGAGAACGTAAACACAGAATTAAAAACAATCCGAGGGCTATGTTCAGACACCATTAGGCCGTCAACAGCACTGGGTCTTGCTGAGAAGACAAAGTAGGTTTTATTACCAGGGGATAAAGCCAGGTTTTTTCGATTGTTCCTGAACTTTGAGTTTTTACTAATTTCTTTTAACATGATGAAATTATGGGCTGTGATAGTAAATACGGTGTCCGCGACCAAGACGAGACTTGTGCTGTTGTTAGCAGCCTGGTATCCTGTACCGGTGGTGTGTGGTGGTTTTGCTTTAAGGGTTTGACTTGACTCTGAATCCATGAGTCCGTGTAATGGAGAGCTGTGTCGTCTGTAGTCTGTGATCCTGTTTCAGTAGAGGGCGTAGCTTTGTGAGCATGGCTGTGGAGTGTGACTTCAGAGACCCTGACTAGGAGAGGTCACCATCGCTCTACGGCCACCGTAAGGCTCTTTTTATGCAGAACGTTGACAGGATTATCCTGTGCAGGGGCAGCAGTGTCACGCAGGGCAGATGAGATCTTGGATGTGGCGACGTCCACGTCAACACCGAACTCAGTGTGGTGGCGTCACACTGTGAGGTCAGCCCTGTAGCATTGTGCCGTGACAATTGTATAATGACATCTATTTGCCATTATAGTATCACAGAGTATTGTCACCGCTTTACAGACCCTCTAGGCTTTACCTGTTTATCCCCTTCTGACCCTGACCCCTGGCCACCAACCTGTCTACTGTCGCCTTAGGTGTGCCTTTTCCAGAATATCATTTGGTTGGAATCCTACAGGATTTCAGATTGGCTTCTTCGCTTAGTGATATGCGTTTAAAACTCATCCATGCCTGTTCATGGTTTGATGGCTATTTTTTTAAATCCCCGAATAATGTTCTGTTGTCTGGATGTGCCACAGTTTGTTTATCCATTAAGCTATCTGAAGGGCATCTTGGTTGCATCCAAGTTTAGGTAATCAGGAATAAACCCGCTATAAACATCTATGAGGAGGTTTGTGTGTCATCATATATTTTCAACTCCTCTGGGGAAACTTACCATATAATGAAAGTATGTTTAATTTTATAAGATAAGAGTATGTTTAATTTTATAAGAAACTGTGCAAGTGTCTTCTAGAGTGGCCGTTGCATTTTGCATTCTTACCAGCAGTGAGCAAGAATCCCTGTAGCTGGGTGTCGTCACCAGCACTTGGTGCTGTCAGTGTTTTGGATTTGGGGCATTCGAATACCTGTCGTTTGCAATTCCCTGAGGACACGTGACGTGGAGTGTCTTTTCATGTGTGTATCTGACATCTGTATATCTTTTTGTGTCTAAAATATACGAAGAACTCTTCAATGTTTATTTATTTTTGAGAGAGAGAGAGTGAACAGGGGAGGGTCAGAGAGAGAGGGAGACACAGAATCCGAAACAGGCTCCAGGCTCCGAGCAGTCAGCACAGAGCCCGATGCGGGGCTCGAACTCACGAATCGTGAGATCATGACCTGAGCCGAAGTCGGATGCTTAACCGACTGAGACCCCCCCCAGGCGCCCCTAGAGGGTACTTTTAAACTGTGAGTTGCAGTACTATTTCCCCCCTCACACAGGCGAGAATTACTCAGTACCTGTACCCTTTCCCCGCCCCCCCTCGCCCTGCAGACAGAAACCTTGGCAGTTTGGCTCCCCCCCTCCCTTCTCTGCTGCAGTCACCTGAGTGTGTTCACCGCTTTCTGTGCTCACCAGGCCCCCGCGGGTCATGCCTCCTGTTGCAGTAGACGCCCCAGGGCCTCCCGGTGACCACCTGGGAGTGTAAGCACTTTCTCCGTGTCCCTGAAAACGCTTTCATGTCATCCTCCCAATAAGCCCTGGTTCTGCTGAATACAGAGTTCTAGACTCAAAAACTCTTCCTTCAGTGCGTTAAGGAGATTGTGTCATTATCCTCCTGCACCCAGATTCGCTGATGAGAATCTACGTCTGTCTGACTCTTGTTCCTTTGCAGCCAAGCTGTTTTCCTTTCTGATGAGTTTTTAATGATATACGTGTCCTTGGTGTTCTCAGGTTTCCATCTGACGGTCCAAGGATTTTCTTTTCCCCATTAGTTAAATGCTCCGTGCGGAAGGGCCCTTTCAATCTGAGAATGCTGCCGCTCTTTTGGGGGGTGGCTTCCATCTTACGTGGTCAGTCACGGCCTCCCCTGAACTCCCCCCCTTCCTGTCTGCAGCCTCCTTTTTTTTAAAAAAAATTTTTTTTAAAAATTTATTTCTGAAAGAGAGAGAGAGAGGGAGAAAGACAGCGTGAGCAGAGGAGGGTCAGAGAGAGAGGGAGAATCAGAATCCAAAGCAGGCTCCAGGCTCTGAGCTGTCAGCACAGAGCCCGACGCGGGGCTCGAACCCACCAACCGTGAGATCATGACCTGAGCCAAAGTTAGCCGCCCAACCGGCTGAGCCTCCCAGGTGCCCCTGCCTGCAGCCTCCTTTACGTCGTCATGGCACTTCTGTCTCACCCCCCAGGCGTCTTGTTTTTATACTCCTTACCTCCTAAGGCCCCATTTTGACGTTCCCTTTGAGTTCACTAATGCGCTCTTTAGCTTTGGTTTTCCTTTCTTTTCATTTTTTTCTCCTTAGTTTTTAATATCTCCTGACTTTTTATTTCAGCAGTTATGCATTTCATTTCCAGGGTCTCTAATTGATTCTTTTTCACAAAACAGTCTAGTATTGAGTAAGGTCCCGAACACTCTGCTTTCCTGGAGGATGTGAATTACATGCTTCAAAGTCTTTTTCTGATGGCTTTATTCAGTGTGAGTTCTGTTTGTTTGCTGCTTTTGTGGTGTTCCTGCACCGTGCACATTGTGATTNAAATGCGGGGAATGGGGGGGGTGGAGAGGAGGTGCTACCAGGTGGGCCGCCTGCGGGGAGGGTCTGCTGAGCCGGGCTCCCCATTCCTTCCACATAGTCAGCTCTTGGGCCTCGCGAGCAGGAGGAAGCCCTCTCCAAAGGAAGAGTGTGGGTCAGGTTCCAAAGGGCCAGAGTGTTCGCGGTTTAGCCCTGGCGGGGGTCCTGCGGGACCACAGCAGCCACCAGCCGTCTATCCCGTGTTTACCCTGCTCCTTTCTCTCGCTTAGACGCGCCTGCTGGCTGCCGCGGGGGGGCACGCGCAGCCTCTCTGTTCATTTGGTCTGTGCTGCAGCTTCGGCGGAGCCCAGTCGGACTGTGGGCGGGATGCAGCCCAGACGCCTGAGTCAGACCTCTGAGTTCTGACCCGCACACAGCCTCCCTCGCTGGGTCGCGGCGGAGTTAGTTACCTGACCCCATTAAGCCCCTCTTTCCTCACCCGTAAAATGCAGGTGATAAGAATGCCGACCTCACTGGAAGACCTTAAACACAGCTACGTGTACGGAGCACCTACCACTACCTGAAACTTACGCACTGATGGCTGTAAAGTTAATCATTAAACACAATGACATGATATGCCCTTGTAATTCTTTCGAGAATAATATGATAGGGATATGGGGCTCCGACCCTCCTCCACTTTATTTTATCCGTAAGTAGATTGTTCACTTCTCTCTATGTGATATGAACTCTGTCTGGGTACCAAAGTGTTTGTCTGGAAAGTCAAATGACAATCGTAGTGGGTGTGGTTAAAAAAACTTTTTTAATGCTTATTTACGTGAGAGACAGAGAGAGAGAGAGAGAGAGAGAGAGAGAAAGACAGAATCTGAAGCAGGCTCCAGGCTCCGAGCAGTCAGCACAGAGCCCGATGTGGGGTTTGAAGCCACGAACCGCGAGATCATGACCTGAGCCGAAGTTGGATGCATAACCGACTGAGCCTCCCAGGCGCCCCATAGTGGGCTTAATTTTTAAAAAGCGTTGCAAATCCTGCTCACACCAGCAGATGTATGGGAGAATTTGCCTCCTCTTGTGAAATAAACCAGTTTTCCACCTTATTATGGTCCTTTGGAAAACTTGGAAGAACCGTGATCCCGGACCTCCTGTGCCTGCCGTGGTCGCCGGAAGCGGGCTGGGGCACGCAAAGTCGGCACCATTGCAGACTTGCACTTGTAAACCAAAATTATGCTAAGCCGAGTAGTAGTCTGAGCATTAATAGGAACGGATGCTTTTCCTCTTGGGATCCAAATCGGCATTTTCCATCATCACTGTACATGGAAGGTATGGCCACCCATACACCCCAGGGTCTGAAACAGTTTAGGGTGTCTCTTTTTTTCTTTTCCAACCTTGATTTCTGCCACAGAGCACATCTTTCAGGGACCTTCCGGCTTCTCAGCTGATCCTGGAAATACAGGATTACATCACAGTGTTATAGACCCTTGGGGGAAAATGTTCCCACTCCGTTTGCACCGGAAATAAAAAGAACAGGCTCATTCTGTGCTTGGAACTAAGGCACTAAGTAACCTGAGGTGCTTGGAGCCTAGAGAAGCACTGAGAATTTCCCAGGGCCGTGTGAGCAGCCGTGAACCTCCAGCAGGAAGTAAAATAGTGCAGACGGTGCTGCGTGGCAGGGTCTAAATGAACATGTGTTTCCACGTCCTAAACTTTTCCCTTTTTTGTTTATACGTATTCATGTCTTTTTTTTTTAATATAAAAAAATTTTTTTTTAGAGAGAGAGCATGCATGGGGGAGAGGGTCAGAGGGAGAGAATCTTTGTTTTTCTTTTCTTTTTTTTTTTTTTTAATTTGAGAGAGAGAGTGTGTGGGAGAGGGGCAGAGGGAGAGAGAGAGAATCTCAAGCAGGCTCCATGCTCAGTGTGGAGCCTGATGCTGGGCTGGCTCCCACGACCTTGGGATCATGACCTGAGCCCAAATCAAGAGTCGGACACTCAACCGACTGAGCCACCCAGGTGCCCCTCTACGTATTCATTTTTAAGCACTTGCCTCAGCTTTTGTAGGTCACCCAGTGGCGGGCTGTGAGTCAGATGCACGTTGTACGTTGGCTTTAGACTTTTCCGCTCTAGGAGGTGAAGCCCCGAGCAGGTGGGCAGCCCTGAACAGAGACGTTGGGCTGAGCCATAGAGGTGTTCACTTCGTAGCGTCTGAGCTTCTGGTTGGTGGGCATTGGGTATTTATGCACAAGTTCATGGCCTCAGAACTTCACTACTCTCTAAAATGAGTATAAATAAAAACCCTTTCACTAAGTTCCTATTGAAGTACCTGAAACATTACTTAGAGCTGTAGCTTCCTAAAGTCTAATGACAATTTAGTAATTATAAGAGTGTGTGTACATGAGAAAAATTTAAGATAGGTGTTTCTTTTCTGTAACCTGAAAATATTTTATATGTTGAACACAATGTAAATGTTTCTATCTATGAAGATTTTTTTCCTCTTTAATAATACTTTAAAATATTTTTGTGGGTCATGGTTGTTCTGGAAGAGACTTTTTGTGTTAACCTTTCTCAGTGTGAGAATTTAAGAAGGGAGGAAAGGAAAGGAGAAAGACAGGCAGGCAGGAAGGGTCTTGCCCTAGAGAAAGGTGGAAAACTTGCCGGAGGGCAGATCAAGGACAGTGTGGTGCCCGAAGGTCAGGAGAGGGGGAGGAGCGGCTTGACCGCAGGAGGAGGCAGAGGCAGCGATGGGTGGAAGGGAAAGTGCGAGGCGTGAGGGCAGGTGTGCATGGAAAGTGTGCTTAAAGGAAAGGTCGCTCTGCCTGTTTGATGGAAAATAGGCTCACAAGGTGGCCTAAGGATATCTGAGGGGAAGCCAATAAAAGCGAGGGAGCAGCTCTGCAAGGTGAAGAACCGCAGTTTGCTGCTAACGTGGCAGTAGGTGAGCACAGGACAGACCTCTGCCCCTAGCCACAGACTAACGAAGATTAAATTAAATTTCTGTGTAAAAGGATGCGATAAGATAAACAACCATTTAATGGAGATAGTGGCTCTTCATGAAATTTGAGGGAATACAGGGAGAGAAGTAACCTTTGGTTTATTTTCAGAAACTGTAAATAAGCAAGTTTGGAGATCGGAAATCCCCGCATTCTAGAAGCAAGGAGAATGAAATAGAAATTGGTGGAGTTTCTAATGTTAAAATAGGGATGTGATTTGGTTGGGTCTGATAAGCTCTGGGCTTAAGTGAGGTCAGTAACGGTGGGAAAGGAGGTATCAGCATGTAGTCTAAGCACTTCTGGGAAGTGCCCTCAACTTGGTGAAGGTTCACTTGCAGATCTTCAGTCTCGTATCTTGTGTCAGCGACAAATCAGCTAGAGGGCTGCTGGGGGCGAAATACACGGATGGCGTAGGCGGTCGCAGGGGCTGCCGTGCTGGTGTCTAACAGAGAAAGGCCTTGGTGAGCCCGCGTATCGTACTCCACTTTGGATTGGAGAAGAACGGGAAATAACGTCACCTCGCTGGGTGTCACTGAAATCAACAAATGATTATTGAAACGTTCTCATGTATGATGTGTGGCCTGGACACTCTGTGGATAAAGGAGACGTGATAGTACGCAGTTCCTGTTTCCAAGGAATTGGCCATCTGGTTGGGGAGATAAAAGCTAGACGTGTAAGGAGGAGGTAATAAAAAGAAACAGTATTTCAAGACACCAAGAGAGCACGCCACAGGGCGTGATTAACTGCTGAATGAGTTACGAGGGTGGTAAATGCACACTGGAAGCAGAGTCTGATGATCGCCTCCTTTTCAGGGCAGGGTTTGAGTGAGGTTTTTATTTTTTGGCTTTTTAAAAAGTCAGGGCAATTAAGGTGTGATTCACATGCCGTGAAATTCACCCTTTTTAGGTGTGTGGTGTGGCTCCGCGATGCTGACAGATGCACACACCTGTGTGCAGTGTAGACCTGGCCCGTTGTCTCACCCCCCAAGCTCCCCCTTGTCCTTTCGCAGGTTACCCTGCGCCTCCCCCAGCTCCCGACAAACACTGTTCCCATTCGTTTCTGTCGCTTTGCCTTTTCCAGAATGTCAGACAAATGCACCCCTTCGTATATTGCCGTCTTCTTTGTGTTTGGCTTCTTCTTTCTGCTTCTGAGATTCCTCCATGTGTGTCATTTCATTCCTTTGTGTGGCTGACGAGCATTTTATCGTACGGATGTACCGCAGTCTGGCCATCGGTTTACCCGTTTCCTTGAGTGAGGGTTCGAAGGTGGTGGGGCGGGGAGGGACCGGGTAACTCAGGGGCAGAGTGGCGTGATTGAAAGTAGAGCGAGGTTCCGAGATGTGTGCTGAGTCTGGGCAGCACCAGCAACCAGAGGGGAGGTCTCCTGAGTAGGCAGCTTTATCTGCTGTTTTCTCACTGATGAATCCAGCTTCAGCCTCTCCTCCCCCTTCATAACCAGCCTGCAGTAATTTCTCCCCGCCCTGGTCTCGTTATACCGCCCATTTCTTACCCACCTATCTGCCCATTCACCCATCCGTTAATTATCCACCCACTTTTCCATCATTTATTCACTTGTTCTGTTCATTCATCACTCAGCCTTCACAGTGCCAGGCACTGAGTTAGAACCAGGTCGAACACGTTAAAAGTCAAAATCCCTGCCCCCCTAGTCTCGTGGGGGCCGTAACAGGAAAGCCAGCAATTAATAAAACCACTCATCATATAACGATTTGAATTATTTAACTTTCGATGTGGGTTCTTTAGGGCAGGAAGAAGGCACCCACCCTATTGGTGCCTTAAATACCCCGTAATCAACAATTATAAAAGATAATTTAAGTTGAAGCCATTTAGATGTGTTTTGGTCTTTGGGAAAGAAACCTCCTTGTACACATGTTTATGTGTTTGCCCTTGTTGGAGGCCATCGGGGGGCCTCGAGCAGGCTGCTTCAGGGGGTGTGGGGCTCAGAGGAGGTCACAGCTGACAGCAGTTACATTTTGCTTGATGCCTATTTGCGGTTGAGAAAATAGTTTGAAAAATGCCAACAAGCAACAATCTATTACAACGTACGATAGTTAAGTCTGTGAATTAAAAATAAACCCATCAAATTCCACTGCGTGGAGGTGGATGGACACAGGCAGCCAGGGTATCCCTGGGTTTACTCGTTCAGTGCAGAGCCCAGGTGACGGAGCTGCAGGCGGGCCTAGAGCCCTGCGACTGTGGAAGCCAGTGGTGCCCGGCTAGTGAGCGATGGGGAGCCCCCCACCGGCAAGTGTGACCCTCTGTCCAAAGAAGATTCTGTTGCTCTTACACATGCTGTGCCTTTCCTGTGCACATGTGCACATGTCCATGGACAGACGGACCCCTCCTCCACGGAGCCCTTCTTGGTTGATCAAGATCAACGAGCATTTCGTTCTTCCCTGAGCCACCCTCGAATACTATGTGTCCCACTTTTTAGTTCTTGTCTACTTCTTTCAGACGTCTCAGAATTACTTACATGCTGGGTTTTTTTATATTAGACTCTTAAAAAAATTTTTTTTCAATGTTTTATTTATTTCTGAGAGAGAGATAGCATGAGCAGGGGAGGGTCAGAGAGAGAGGGAGACACAGAATCCGAAGCAGGCTCCAGGCTCCGAGCTGTCAGCACAGAGCCTGACGCGGGGCTCGAACTCACGAACCGTGAGATCATGACCTGAGCCGAAGCCGGCCGCTTAACCAACTGAGCCCCCCAGGCGCCCCTGTTTTAGATACTTTCGTGGGTATATTTCTCATTGTGGGGTTTCTTTTCTTCATTAATCATTTACTTTGGATTCATTTCAGAATTACAGAGGAGTTGCAAAGATAATACAGGGTTTTGGTATGTCCCCTGGGGGGAAAGAAGCCAACCTCAAAATAGGTTGACAAATGCTTTATCTGCTGTTTTACTCTAGCCTGGGAGACGGTGTATCAGATTACTCTGAAAGAACTTTCAAGAAGCTTGCCAGTTTACAGGGGATTATATACAAAAAGGGGAGGGGTGTGGTGCTCGCAAGCAGCTCTCCGGGTGTAATTGCCTGTCCCAAGGTTTGTTCCGTTGTAGAAATTCAGGATTACCTATTCCCTTGTAGACGAGTGAAAGACCTTAGCTTGTCTTCACACGTATTTCTACCATATCTGATTGTTGGGAAATACGGCCTGCGAGCCTCCACTTAACTGGTTTTCTGGTTTTTCTTGTCTTTGGCTTCTCTTTGAGGTCACTCGAGACAGTCACAGGAGGCTGACATCAGCCTCCCCCTCCCCCCCCCCCCCGTT
>NW_027532842.1:5156112-5220024 GCF_008692635.1 Crocuta crocuta | reverse complement strand
AGCCCCCCCCCCCCCCCCTCCCCAGTTTGAGAGCACAGATCCATCCTTCACCCACCTTCAAACCCAGCAGGTTTGAAGATCCCAATCAGTTATTTTACACGATGTTCTTCAATTTGGGTTTGTCTGGTGTTTTCCCGTGGTTAGAATCTGCTGAACTGTCTTCCAAGAGTATTAGCATTTTGTGCTTTGCGTTTCCCCCAACAGTGAGGGTCCCTGTCGATCCTTGGTGTTTGGTATTTTTGATGTTAGCAATTCTAGTAGGTGAGCAGTGGTGCCTCATTGGGACTTTAATTTGCATTTTCTAATGACAGATGATGCTGGCCAACTTTTCATAGGCTTGTTTGTCATTCATATATCTTATTTGCTGGGGTGTCTTTTTAGATCTTTTGCCCATTTTTAAATTGGGTCATTTGTTTGCTTATTCAGTGCTTTACTTTGGGGTGTAGTTGATATGTATTGGCTTCACGTGTACAATATATTGATTCCACAATTCTGTACGCTACTCAGTGCTCACCATGATTAGTATGGTCACCATCTGTCACTGTACAACGTCGTGACAGCACCATTAACTTTATTCCCTATGCTGTAGCTTTCATCTCTGCGACTTATTTATTTTGTAACTGGAAGTTTGTACCTCTTTATCCCCTGTATTTCACCATTCCACCTCCCTCATGTTTTTACCTGAAGTGGGGCTCAAGCTCACCCAAAGTAGGGCTCGAGTTCACCCTATGTGGGACTCAAACTCATGAACCATGAGATCATGACCTGAGCTGAAGTCAGATGCTTAACAACTGAGCCACCCAGGCAGCCCTGAACTTTAAAAAAATTTTTTAAATTTTAAGTAGGTGCCACGCCCCATGTGGGGCTTGAACTCATAACCCTGAGATCAAGAGTCACATGCTGTACTGACTGAGCCAGCCAGGCACCCCCGTCTGATACTGTTTGACCCTGCTGTTTGATTTCACCACCTGGAAGGGATTCATCAGGGATTCATTTCATTTTGTATGAATGGGCCTTGTCTATAATGGATGCTCAGTACACCGTTATTGAATATCTCATGTAAAAGAAAATAACTTTCCCTCTATCTTTCTAGGTTCTTAGCGGAGACCCCTCTCCTTGTAATGAAAGAGCATTTGAGAGGAGTAAACAATTTTGTGTGTGTGTCCATACAGGAGCCCCACAAAGATGGGGAGACTCCGAGGACAGCTGGCTGACCGGTCCCTGAGCTACAGAAAGGCCGGGGTTCGAAGACGGGAGGTGTTCAGTGGGAGGGAGGGAGGCGAGGAGGTTATTTGACAAACAAAGGTTACCCCTCAGGCGATGGAGTTATTTCTGGCGAAAGCTCTCTTATGGTACTAGCCCCATTTCCAATAGAAGATTCCCTTCCAAAAGCGTCACTGCAATTGTTTTCAGAGCTTTTCCTGTGTTTGCAGTTTCTCAAAATAATCAACTCAAAATAATCCTTATGTCCAAGAGGCATGCTCTGGGGTGGTGCACTGGTGTCCTGGGCCGGTGTGCTGGGGTGGTATATTCCGCTGCCTTTCACCAAGGGAAAGGTCTAGGGTTCCACAGCGGGCAGACGGAGGTTGAAATCCCAGGCCCTGGTCACGAGATCATGGGAAAACTATGAAACTTTTCAGACCCCGTCCCTTAATACGATCTCAGCACAGAGCCCGACGTGGGGCTCGAACCCATAAACTGTGAGATCATGACCTGAGCCAAAGGCGGACGCTTAACCAACTGAGCCACCCAGGTGCTCCATCCACATGCTTTTGTTTTTTTAAATCATTTTAAGAGAACGTGTGCTAAAATGAATTCTGTATTTCTTTATTCTTAAAAAAAATTTTTTTTTACATTTATTTATTTTTGAGAGACAGAGAGAGGCAGAGCACAAGTGGGAGAAGGGCAGAGAGAATGAGATGGAGAATCCGAAGCAGGCTCCAGGCTCCAAGCTGTCAGCACAGAGCCCGACGCGGGGCTCGAACTCACAAACCGTGAGATCATGACCCGAGCTGGACACTTAACCGACTGAGCCACCCAGGAACCCCATTTCTTTACCTTCTTAACCAGGGGCTTCTGAACGCCACGGGACCCTGTCTTGATGACTCAGGATTATCACAATGAATGTCCATCATGGTTCTGTTTAGTAATGCAAAGGGCAGATACTCGAGCCAGTTAACACCAGACAGAAGGGGCCACTCCCCAGCAACATAGATTCCTGCCCTCTGCTGGGGAGGGGGTCTGGAGGCCTGCATTTTGGCGGGTACTAACCTGGCAATCCCTGGTTCACAGCGGTGGCGGGGGGTGGGGTGGGGAGGTGGGTCCTGGGATGGTGGCCTTTGACCAGTTGTTATGGGAGCGTTTCCGTATTTTAACAGCGGTAGGATTGTACCACACATGTCCGCCGGGAGCCCGTATGGCCTCTGTGACCGCCCTGCTCAATACCGGGCAGGTTTTATTATACACTGGTTTCTTCTTCTTATCAACTTCTTAGCGTCATGAGTTGTTAACTTTGATCCACTCATTGGACAACTGCCAAGCCCTTGATACAAAGAGAAATCAGGCGGACAGGGCGTGTTCCACTCATCTGGGAAGTTACGCGGGGGTCGGGTCCTTCACTTCTCTGAGACTCAGGATTCTCTTGGGAAAATTTGGATGCTTTCTTGCCCTCTCACTATTGCAGAGTAGTGAGGATAAAATGACAAAGTATGCAGAAGCTCTTTAAAATGCTTAAATATTATACAAATGAAAGGGATCTTTATTATTATTACTATTTTACTGGGAGTGTTAAAAATAGTATCTCCAGATCAGTGGCAAGATGCAGTCACAGAAGTGGCATTTTCTCGAATATTTTCAGCCTGGTATCCTATAGCAAATGTTCTTTATCTGTTAGGTTATACACTGAATCTGAAAAGAAGGGTTAGCAGCGATATTATTAACAAACGCTTGCTCAGGAGGTAGTAAGGAGGCTCTTGTTTCCTGTAAGTGGCAGCCACAAGCTTTATTCTCCCCAAATAATCATTTTTCATTGCTGTTCTCCTGTTTCAAGCTGTTCTTTATTTAGCACCGAATACAGTTGAGGCCAGATTATGACTGACAAACATGAATGCTCTCTGGTTGGGGGCGGGGGTGAGGGCAAGGAATATCAGCCACCAGCGGGCTCCGTGGCCACCGGTCCACTGTGTTTGAGGACCGGCTTGTCTCTCTGCATGGGCGAAAGGACAGGACTGATTGAAAGGCGCCCTTTAAAAATAGCTTCTCTGCTGCCCTGGTTTGCCGCGGTGCTAAGCCCTTGGTCTGCCTCCAGCAGGCATGTGACTTACTGGTTTCATCTCCTTCTTCCCTGCCTTTCAGTTGGGAGAAGCTGAGTCAGTTAAAAGGACCATAGAGGGGCTTCCCCGGCGGGAGGGTTCTCGTTCCCTGGAGTGGCCCCCCTGGGCTGGAAATACTGAGTTAGAAGACCCTGGTTGAACCCGGCTGTGAGAGTAGAGCATCGATTGTGCTGGAGAGTATATGGGGGGAAAAAAAATCTCAAAACCCAGTTCAGACTGCCCTGTAAATTTTATCTCTGCCTTTGCCAGGATCTCACTGGGTGACCTTGAATAGGTTTTCGACTCCCGCGCATCCAGAGCTTGCACCCGGACCGGCCTTCTGCACGGGGAGATTGGGAGCGCCGTCTGTGGGGCTCGCAACCACACTGCCCCAGAACCCGAGAGAACACGTGGTCTGGAGAGCTTTTTTTCTGACCCGTTTCTTTTTCATTGAATATTGTCTACTAGTTTGGTCCCTTGGGTAGCCATGGCAGCCATGACACTTTGACATCAGGGCATTTGGAAGAGTGGAGAGCGTGAAGCTGAGGATGTCCGAGGGAGTCCTATGGTAGGATTACCCTAATCCAATGAAAGTTATCGGTTGGCGTTATTGTTCACAGGTGAGGCAAGTCCTAAACATATAAGGGACGGAGGGCGGCGGCTGCAAGGAACCCGCCGTTCATTTATTCATCCATCTATTTGAATGTTCACTGGTTACTTGCGATGTGCCAGGCACGGAGGTGGGGGCCGACGGAGGCTGTGAACGTCTGGCCCCGCGGAAGACGGGTGGGCAGGCTTGTCCGAGCGAGCGGGTGGCTGCGAGAGCGGCGACGGGAGAGGAAGCCCATGCGGAGAGCACCCACCCAGACCCCGTGGCCCGAGAAGCGTTCCTGGAGGAAAGCCGTGTCAGAGACTGAACAAAGAGTGAGGCGCACAGAAGGGGGCCGGCCCGCAGGGTGTTCGGGGCGAAGGCGCGGGTGTGAGCAGANAGCCCGTGGGCAGTGTAGACGGCGCTTTCCCAAAGCTCATCTTCAAGGGGAGGGATGTGAAGAAGCTGTCAAGGTGCAGAAAATAGAGTCTTGAAGAGGAATGTTACTGTCACATCAGGCCTGGTCGTGCCCTTGGAGGCCGAAGGAAAGCGAGCACACACAACGTGACCGGTAAACCCAGCTGCCTGCGGCAGCTCTGCTTCCGCCCCGCTCTGCTTTCTTCCGGATGGTGCCCTCAGCCCAGACCTCCAGCAGCCCGCACCCTCTGCGTCCCNGACGGAGGGGCCAGCCGGGCCGAGCGCTGCCAGGGCTCCAGGGAGGCGAAGGCTGGGAAGCTTGGGTCCAGCAGCGGCGGGTGTGGAGACCCTGAGGGGAGCAGCTGGGTGCAGGGCCGGCGCTAGGGGAGCAGCCCGTGGGCAGTGTAGACGGCGCTTTCCCAAAGCTCATCTTCAAGGGGAGGGATGTGAAGAAGCTGTCAAGGTGCAGAAAATAGAGTCTTGAAGAGGAATGTTACTGTCACATCAGGCCTGGTCGTGCCCTTGGAGGCCGAAGGAAAGCGAGCACACACAACGTGACCGGTAAACCCAGCTGCCTGCGGCAGCTCTGCTTCCGCCCCGCTCTGCTTTCTTCCGGATGGTGCCCTCAGCCCAGACCTCCAGCAGCCCGCACCCTCTGCGTCCCGCCCCCATGCGCTCTGTGCTTCTGGGCGGTTCCCTCAGGCCCCTCGGGTCCCCCCTGCCCAAGCTCGTCACCTCTGCTTCCTCCCGGAGATGCCCGCACGCCAACAGATAAGGCTGGTTCAGGCCCACACTTTCGGGATCATGAGTTTGAATAAACGGACAGAATCCTCAACGTCCTATGTTACAAACGAACTCGGGCCATAGTGTTCCGTGCAAGGTTTTGTTGTTCAGGTAGTTGCTAGTACTTCCAAGTGCGCATTCCGGGTGGGGAATGTTCTGGGGAAACCATAGAAAAGGTGAGTTACCCACAGGTACACCGCCTTCCCTCCGTCCCCTTAGCTGTGCTTTGATTCCCCCAGCCCCTGGCTCCTCTCAACCTGAGGCCTGGCCTCTTGGGTCATGACTCTTTACTTTCCTTCCCTGCCCTGCCCTGCCCTTCCCTTCCCTTCCCTTCCCTTCCCTTCCCTTCCCTTCCCTTCCCTTCCCTTCTTTTTCTCTCTTTCTTTCATCCATTCTGTCCTTCAGCAGAAATATTTTGAGGATCTATGTGCCTGGCTGTGATGGGCACTGAGGACTCTAAGATGGACAAAACGGGATTTTTTGCCCTGTGAGTGCGATGTAAGACCACACACCCTCTGCAGTGGGAACCCCCAGAAGACCTGGGAGTGTGCCAGGGGCAGGGATGGCCTCACGGAGGAGGTGACATTCGAGTCTAGCTTGCAGAGGAGAATTGGGTTTTTCTGCCTCTCCCGAATCCATCTCCCTGCTCTGCACCCTCCTCATCCTTGGAAGGTCAGAGGGGGTCACCTTCTGGGTTAAAAGTTGATGAGCCAGTATCATCAGCCCTCCGAGGAAACGTGTTCTGTCTCCCAGGTAAGATGGTTATATTTTCCCAGTGCCTTCGTATGGCTCATGCCTTCCCCTGAGCAGTGGCTGTAACTTAGGGTGTGTGTTCAGGCTGCCAGATAGTCGTGCCTCTCAGAAGGCTGTGCCGCAGACAGAGCCACCTGCCTGATTGGCTTCAGCCTGTCACCACCACCGCCAGATTGCTGGCAAAGCGCTGGCCGTGTTGAGAAGGGACATTTGCCAGGTGGTGGGGATCTGTGGGGGCCCTTAAAAGCGCCATGACTGGGTCGAATTCACAGCCATCAAAAATATCTCCAGGGTCATGCTCAGCTTCTCAGTATCAATGAAAAATTTCACTAGAGAAAATCTTCTATCATTAAGTCTAATTATGCTGCAGAAATGGATAGCTCTAGCGGGTCATTGATGTCCCATAATCCTGACTCTGTGTGTGTGTGTGTGTGTGTGTGTGTGTGTGTGTGTGTATCTTTTGGTGAGATAAATTAAAGAGTAATTTACAGAGAAAACAATACCTGGGCATTCTTTTCGAGAGGCCTTCTTCAGCTATCAAGGAAGAAGGTCTGTGAATTCTGATATAAATTTGTTTCTAGACTGTGTTTCAGACACATTCGCCTCAGTGAGATGGGAAACCCAGTTTTTGCCAAGGATGATGTGTAAGGAAGACTTCGCAGAGCTCACGGAAAACATTTGTTCAGTAAATGAGAGAATGAGTGAGGGGAGCTTCCCTCTGATCGCAGTGGCCAAACGGCCCCGAAGGTTGGCGGTTACTATAACCAGAGCAGTTTTCTGCTTTTGAACAAAGGCCGGAAACCCCCTCTCCGGTTAGGACCTATGGAAGTAGAGTCTGTAAACAGTGGCTGCTGCTGGCTTCTTCTCTTCTTCAAAGCTAACTATTCTCCTCTTAGGACTTGGCAAAATCTGTCTTCATTGGGAGGCCTAGTTATGTTCATGCGGAACTCTCTGGAAACCCTACATTCTCAGGTAATTGCAGGACACCCTCTGGTGCGCCATCCACGATGTCTTTACTCTTCACTTACAGACTCAATTCTGGCTCTTCCTTATGGGTCTTACTTGCCTGATTGCACCCTGGTGGGTTAGGAACGGGTCCCTGTGCAAGGAGGCACTATTCTCCTTCCCAAGGAGCTTTGGGGAGCCCCGAGGTCCCAACAAGGCCGATATGATCAGGCAGAAGGGGTGGGTAGAGGAGAGGCCATGGCTCATCTTGTCATTCTTTTAGCTCTAAGGTCCCCTGTGAACTGTAAACATGTGGGAAGGCTCAGTCCTCATTTGGGGGAGTTGATTGACTTGAGGGGACCGTGCGGGAAGGAGGCACTGATGATGCATGGCCTTCAGGGAAGGCGGGAAGCCGTGTCCTTTGGGTTCAGGCCAGAGAGACACGTGAGCCCCACGGCTTTGCTTCCTTTGCACCCTGTGCCCGGACGCTTGAGGGAGAGGGCTAGTTGACTTTCATCTGCCCCATGAAGACCCTTACTCATTAAGTGTTAAAATCCACTGAATGTGGAAGCAAATTTATAAAACCAAACTCTTCCAAACATGGATTTTGGAAAATGCAGTTAGAATTAGTGATGGTTAATACCGAAATGTCATCTAAATCAGAAGTGTGTATTCCAAATACCCAGTGAAGGTAGAAGGAGTAAGAAAAGAGATGTCTTCACCGTCACCTTTGCCTCATATTGAGGTCGAGGGAAATAAGCGTGGGATTAGAAAATGGGGATGGTTTGGAGCACCCAGGTGGCTCAGGCGGTTATGCGTCTGACTTCGACTCAAGCCATGATCTTACAGTTTATGAGTTCAATCCTTGCATCGGGCTCTGTGCTGACAGCTCAGAGCCTGGAACCTGCTTTGGATTCTGTGTCTCCCTCTCTCTCTGCCCCTCCCCTGCTTGTACACTCTCTCTCTCTCTCAAAAATAAAAAAAAGTGGGGACTCTTTGATCTAGAGGAGGATTATACAAGGGCATTAAGAGGAAAATGATCAGCTCTTAATAAATTCCACAGTAGGGAAGCAACCAAAAGGCCTACAAGAAAGTGGATTAAAATCAAAGAGGATGTTTGCCTTTAGGGAGAGCTTCCTGCCTGTGTTACATCGGGAGGTTCCAAATTGGCTTTCAAGGAAGCCCAGAGTCTCTCCTTCTGTGAATAATTTGAATACATATTGGGTGGAAGGCATCACACCGGAGCTGTGGGGCAAGCTAGGTGTGTAAGACCGGGTCTCCGGCCTGGGGGAGCCACGAAAGGGCGTGGTGTGGAATGGCTTGAGTGGACGGGCATAGCCTACATCATCTCTCAATACCACTCACTGGAAAGAAGGAAGCACTCTTACAGCAGTTTTCAAAAATCAATAAGGCGAGGAACCCTTTGGCTCCACAGTTTGTAATTGGCCTCGCATCTATTAACCAGCATCAGTCTCCATTCTTCCAGATGTCTCTGTAACCTTTTCCAGGGTACTCTGGGCTCTGGATCTGGCCCTGATCGCCCTTCTCTCTCTTTCTCTCTCTCTGTCTCTCTCTCTCGACTTTATTTTTCAAGTTCACAACAAAATTGGTTGAAAGTATGGAGTCCCTTGATGCTGCCCCTCCCCCGCACGCTCCCCCACCATCAACCTCTTGCCCCAGAGTGGTACCCAGCAGTGACACATCCGTACTGGCCAAAGTCCATAGGTTACATTAGGGTTCTGTCTTGGCGATGTACATTCTGTGGGTTTTGACAAATACGTAGTGACGTGTCTACCATTATGGTATCACAGAGAATAGCGTTACTGCTGTAACATTCCTCTGTGTGCTGCTCATTCGTCCCTCCCTCTCCCAAACCCCCGGCATCCACCGATCTTTAAGTTCTCTCCAGTTTTACCTTTTCCAGAATGCCATGTGCTTGGAGTCGTATAGTATGCAGGCTTTTCAGCGTGGGGACTTTCACTTGGTGATATGCATGTAAGGTTCCTCCCTGTCTTTCCGTGGCTTGGTAGCCCATTTCTTTTTAGTGCTGAAGAGTATCTCAGCCTCTTTTCCAGACCCTTCTGAGCTTCCTCAGACTGCCTCCAGGCACGGAGACAGCCGTCCAGGAGATAGGGATGTCTAGAGGGGCAGTGTCTTCCGGACCCTTGATTTGAGAGTCGCTCCTGGAGGAAAGAAGATCCCTTTCAATCCCCACCCCTTTATGAAAGTTTTGGATTTTTTGAATCCCCTTCGAACACATAGAAGGATTCCTCGTTACCTGCAGGACCATATCATCCTACCTGTGTGGCAGTCTGGTGCAGTTCGCTAGTTTCGGGCCCCGAACACTCACGAGCAGAGTGCCCGGAACTCGTTCGCACTCTTGCCTCCCCCTGCAGCCTCCTCCCTCCCCGGCCCTGCTTTCTGTGTCACCTGCTAGGGTGAGCCTGTCGTCAGCAGGCTCCGTCCGTTCCAGGAGACGCGCTGTCACACGAGGTGGGGTGGGCTCGCTGGACGCAGGCTGGCTTTGTGGTCACACAGCTGTTGGTCTCCGCACGTGGGGCTGGTATCTCTTGTGCCCTCTGCCTCTGGTGTGGAAACATTTGATCAGGTCCCCAGAATAAGTTGGCGCTGCTCTCTGGCGTTCTGGTGCGGCAGGATGGGTGGCTGTGGAGATGCCTGCTCTGAGGATCCTGCTGCTTGTGTTAATCTTGTTGAAAGATATTTTTTTTCCCCATTTTTTTCACCCACTGGTGACTAGGTCTGTAGGATAGCAAAGTAAAAATTCTCAGTGTATACCATTAGCGTCTTATTAATGAGCTCTATGTACATGTTATGTATACTGAGCCATTACCTTAAACTCTTGTCTCTCCCCAAATAACCTTGGCCTTATTTTCAAAGACTGTTTAATGAGGAAACCCTTCTATCTCTTAATGCTTTGGGAAAGCCCTCGTGGTTCCTTGATTTGATAGTTGAAGGAAACTAATTGCACATCTAAGAATTTTAATTTCTGATGATAGATGCAGAACGATATACTATGATTCTCTTGGAGTGTTGCAAAAAGAACGGCTCAAATATAGAAATAATGGGCCTTCTAGGGCGCCTGGGTGGCTCAGTGGGTTAAGCATAGGACTTCGGCTCAGGTTATGATCTCATGGTTGGTGAGTTCAAGCCCCACGTTGGGCTCTGTGCTGACAGCTCAGAGCCTGGAGTCTGCCTTGGATTCTGTGTCTCCCTCCCTCTCTGCTCCTTCCCTGCTCATGCTCTGTCTGTCTCTCTCAAAATAAATAAACATGAAAAAAATTATTAAAAAAAGACATAATGGGCTTTCTGCAAACATGCGAGGAATTTTAATAACACTTGGAGGAATAAAGCACGGTTGGGATGCTTGATTTTAGTACCTTCAGTTATAGTTTGCAATGTCATATACCATCTCATGGAGTTGTTATTCAAAACCCTTTCCTCTTTACTTTTCTGTCCCCTGCCTGTGCTGGTGTATGGCCTTTTCTATTTTGATCTTCCTGTAAAGCTCTCTTTTCTGCAAATGGTTTCTGGAAACATCACCACCGGCTAGACCAGCAGGCAGCCTTTCATCCCCTCTCTGCCATGATCCGCTCTGTCTACTGAAATATTGACTTAAAGTCTGCAGGCTTAGTAATAATATCTATTGTGTCTATTTACAGACAAGGAATTTTCCGGGGCTTCATTTCCTCTCAGGGAGGGAGGAGATGGTCACAGACGTTTGTATATCACTCGCCACCTGAGCTCTATGAAGCATGACAAACGTAAAACCCAATGATAAGATCGTGGAGATCCAGGGCTCAAAATCTAAGATTAAAAAATCCAAATGCCATAGCAAATAGCTAAGCTGAAATAGGAAAGAGATGGTAAAATCAATAACCTGGAAGAGTCACTGGAAAAAGCTATTCAAGAGAATGATCGCGCTTTAGTTCAGGTTCTTGTAAGGATTAATCCTGACCTTCACAAAGACAGAAAACACTAAGCCAGGCACTGTGAAGCTTGGGTCAGGTATGGTACTGCCTTTGAATCAGCGATGAGAACTGGGGAAAAAGAAAGAAAAAGTAAAAAAAAAAAAAAATTAATGTACGGCCATGACACAGGATGTACTGCTTTACCATGAGGAGGGACCGTAGACCCTTGAGTTTTTCCAGCACAGGCAATAGACTTTTCATATTGTGCCGACAGCTGGTTGTTTCTACAGCAAGTGGCAGGGGTTAGGGTGTTTTCTGACTCCAAATGGCCCAAGGGGCTGACCCCATTAGCATAGTGCTTTTACAAGTTAAACGAAATATGAGGGGTGGGCTTCTGACGTGCTCTGGTTCACAACACAATCACTACTAGCTTCTCAAATCAGCCATGGTGCTAACAAGGGCGAGTGAGCATATACAGACAGTGTTTGGTGTGCGTTTTCCCCCTTAGTATAAATGCTCTCCTTTCAGCTTCTGATGATTGAATTCACATTTGTGTTCCAGAGCTTGGTCAGTGCTCTTCCCCCTGTGAAGTTTTCCTCCTGCGTCATTGTCTGTTTCTGCACAGAAGTCACATTCACTGTCCCATGTTTTCATTTATACACCTGCCCCTCCCAGTGAATTTTAACTGAAGGCTGTATCTTATTCTTTAAAATAATTTTTTAAAGTTTATTTATTTTGAGAGAGAGAGAATGAGCATGGGCAGGGGAAGGCCAGAGAGAGGGAGAGAGAGAGAATCCCAAGCAGGCTCCACGCTGTCAGCGTGGAGCCCGACGTGGGGCTCTAACTCACGAATGGTGAGATCATCATCTGAGCCAAAATCAAGAGTCGGATGCTTAACCGACTGAGCCACCCAGGCGCCCCGACCGTATCTCATCCCTCCTTGTGTTCTCAGTATCCTTCGCAGTGTGTGGCACCGAGTGGGCCCTCAGAAAATATTTGCTGGAGAAATAAATTAGTTGTAAACAAAGTAAAGGATTAATACCCAGGTATAGCAGATCGTGTTAAATCAACGCACAGATTTTCAATCCGCCCCGCAAGCAACGTGCTATGTAAAGGTGACGTGTTCTGCCCAGCCCGGTAGTAAGGAGCGGGACAAAGTGCCCTGCCGCACTGCAGCCTCTTCCCCTGGGCCGTCGCCTGAGCTAACCTCATCCCGGGAATTCCACTTTGGGAAATTCCCAGAACTGGCTTTGGCTTCCTTCTGGACCCAGAGCTTGCTCTTGCTCTTCCCCGGTTTCGTGACCACCTCTTCGGTCATTTTCCTCTGCTGTTGCTATCAGCACTCTCGTATGCGTGATCCTACTAGGGTGTTCCAGTTCTGCTCTCTTCTTTCCTTCAAAATCTGTAAAAATTTATTTATTAATTTTGAGAGAGAGAGAGAGAGCGCATGCGAGCGCCCGCCTGCACACAGTGGGGGAGGGGAAGAGGGAGAGCAAATACCCTAAGCAGGCTCCGCGGCACCAGCACCACCCAGGTACCCGGTTCTGCTCTGTTGTTACCATCCTGGAGCTCTGGGCTCCCATCGCGTAAGCTGGGTTCTCCCCTTCTCCTTTGTCTTGGAAGCTCTGCCATTAGGACAATATTAGCCAAAAAAACAATGGCTGATTTATAATGTTGTCAAGCTTATACATTAAAAAAAAAAACAACCCTCTTATTAGCTTCATGCTACTCATAAATTTGAAGGAGGGTGACTGTTTTTGCAAAGATTGAGGTTTTTCCTGCTGCAGCTCACGCTGGGCCCTGGTCGGCCGAAAGGACAAGGTCAGATGCGTGTTTCCACGTGGTCGGTGGGTAGTGTGAGGAGCCAGCAGTACGCAGGGAGGCCTGGATGCACGGAGAGTCTGTACAGTCTGCGCCCTGCTCCCCACTTCGCAGCCACGGGACTTCTGACGAGTCACTTCACCTACTCAGCCTTAGTTTTCTTCCACATAAAGCAGGGCTGATTGTCCCCGTCTCCCTCAGAGAGTGTCATCTATTTGTCAGACAAAAAAAACCACCCCATCTTCTACCACTGTTAGGACACCAGGAAGAAACGAGTTTAACAAATTTTGTGTATCCATATAATAGAGTGCCATGTCGTGGTTACGGCTCTGCGAAGATGCTCAGAATGCGTCATTAAATGAATGGAGCAAGAAGATGAGGTTCATCTATACGATGGAATACTCCATGGCAATGAGAATGAATGAGATCTGGCCATGTGTAGCAACACGGATGGACCTTGAGGGTGTTATGCTGAGCAAAATAAGTCAGACAGAGAAGGACAGATACCGTATGTTTGCACGTATAGGAGGATTAGGAGGAACTTAATGGAGGACCGTGGGGGAGGAGGAGGGGAAATGGGGGAAAGGGAGAGACTCTTGAATGCTGAGAACAAACTGAGGGCTGATGGGGGTGGGGGGAGGGGAAGGAGGGTGATGGGCATGGAGGAGGGCACTTGTGGGGATGAGCACTGGGTGTTAGATGGAAATCAACTTGACAATAATCTATTTTAAAAAAAGAACAAAAAAAAGAATGCATCATTAAAAAGAGCAAATCATAATTCTGTTTCGTATAAAAGAGTGTATGTGTTCGTGTAGACGCACATGTTGATGTGGGGCAGACCCTGGGAGGGGGTAGGGAAAGCTGTGAACGTGGCGTGAAGGGAGGCTTGGTATCATTTTGGGTCCGTTTGGGTAGCAGCATTTCCAATAAATGCTGGGATTCTGGGCGGCCCGCACCTTCTCTTTTGCAGGACTGGAAACACATTAATGAAAAGGACTGTAAATCTTCCCACCCCAGCCCTTCTGCTCCTCGTGCTATAAATAAAACGCACTTTCTGTCTGTAACTCTTTCTCTTCTCGCATTCGGCCAAAGTGACTGTACAGATGTCTTTTTAGCTATATTTGGAGGGGATGTTGGGAAGCCTAAAATATAGGCTACTTTGGAAACTGAAAATGACATCAGCAGGCTCAGGGGGTGGGGGTACGCCTCCCACAGACAGACGGCCGCCCGCGGGGCAGGTGCACGCGCTGTGGGCTGCGCGGCGCTGCTTGGAACGCGAGGAAGGACAGGACACTTGAGGGCTGTTTGATGGTGGCCGCCCGCCTGACGACCCCCACAGGGCTGTTGGTGTGCCTAACGCCCCCCGGAAAACAAAGCCACGGTATTCGGGGACTGGTGGCCGGAAGGGTCTACGGAGCAATGCCCTCACTTCCCACTGAGATGCGATTTGATCGTTCGGAGAGCATCTGCCTTCCCAGCCACGGGGCTGGGGTCAGCGTGGCAGGGCCAGAGTGACCCGCTTCCAGGAAGCAGAGCTTACTTCTTGTGGAAGGTGGCGGCTCTTTCTTGTCACCGAATGCAGTGCCGTGAGCAGGGCTGATGTGGGCGGGGTGGGCCGTGTGGGCTGGTCGCCAGAGCACCAGGGACAGTTACAGCCAGAGGCGCCCCGGTGGTCACTGAGCCTTTCACCTTCAGAGTGGGAAACCGAGACCCTCAGAGACCCAAATAGCTTGTCAAAAATCAGAGCTGTGACTAGAACCTGAGATGTGTGTGTGTGTGTGTGAGAGAGAGACAGAGCACGTGCGTGTGCAGGAGTTGGGGAGGGGCCGATGTGGGGAGAGAGAGAGTGAGAGAAGGAGAGAATCTTAAGCAGGCTCCATGCCCAGCTCGGAGTTTGACGCGGGGCTCAAACCCACAACTGTGAGATCATGACCTGAGCCGAAGTCGGACGCTCAACCGACTGAGCCCCCCAGGCGCCCCTCCAGGACTGTATTTCTAAACAGAAGGATCAATTGCATTACACTAGAGAGGTAATCGTAATTTAAGAGATTAAGCGGTCTGGTCTTTGACTCGGGACTCAATGTGAAATGTCCGTACCAGTCCCTGGAATCGTCTTACGTACGTGCCTCTTTTTCCATGAATTGAGGGCCTCTGTCTATCTAACTGAGGCTTCCTCCGTATTAAAACCCGAGTTATAGTATTAGTTCCATGCCTCAGAGCCGCACGTGGTGCTGGATTTCTTCCCTGGTCTGCGGTTAATTACCTGACGTACCTTTTGTTCTGAGCATTGCCCGCGGCTCCCTCCTGTTTTGTCTGTTCCCTCCTTTTGTGCCCTCACCGCTGCCCAGCTGTTGCTTCATCTCTTCCTTTGTTCTTCGATCCGTTCCTGGTGGCACAGGGTCGTGCCAAGCAGGTACGGTGTAAATAATGGACCAGGAGAGCATTCGTCCTTGAGATTGGCCAGGGCAGAAGCAAAGGAGCCTGGCGTTTCGCGGATCGAGTTCATCCTAGAGATGGATGGCTTCCGGGAACGCTGGCGCCCGGAGCAAAGGGACCATGACAGCTATGTGAGTTTACAAGCTTTTTCATTCGATTCGCCTTTCCAGCGGCATAGATGCCGTAGCACAGAACGTTACGTTCATACGCTTGCCTGTGAACGTGATGAACTCATCGTAAGTCCCGTGTGTGTATTAAATCGAACACATCTCACTTCCGCACATGCTCTACTTCTTGACAAATGGTACCACCATTCATCCAGTGCTGAGGCACAGATTCTCGGAGCGGTCCTTGACTGCTCTCTCTCACACCCCACGGAGGACCCATGAGCAAGGCCTGTGGGTGCTACGTTAAACGCATTGTCCCGAATAGGGCCACTTCCCATCGCGTGCACAACTAAGGCTCCCGTCCAGATCAGGTTGAGTCTGCACTGGTCTCCTAGACAGCGCCCTTTCCCCACCACGCATCCCCTGGCCTGTAGCCCGGTTGGTCCTTTTATGATTGAGTCGGATCATATCATGTTCCTGCTCAAATACTAAGGTGGCTTTCTACTCCCACTTGGAGAATAGTCCACAGTGCCCCATGGGAGAGTCCCCCCTGCCCAGGCCAGCTCCCACCAGCCTCCTCCCCTTGACATGCACTCCAGGTGCAGTGCCTTCCTTGCTGTTTTTCAAATGCACGAAACACATCCTTTTATTTATTTTTTAAATGTTTTATTTATTTCTGAGACAGAGAGAGAGACAGCGTGAGCAGGGGAGGGTCAGAGAGAGAGGGAGACAGAATCCGAAGCAGGTTCCAGGCTCTGAGCTGTCAGCACAGAGCCTGATGAGGGGCTCGAACCCACAGACCATGAGATCATGACCTGAGCCAAAGTCAGGCGCTTACCCGACTGAGCCACCCAGGTGCCCCGAAACACATCCTTTTATAGGGGCCTTGTGGGTGTGCTTTTCTCACTGGGCTTCTCGTTTCCTGCATCTGAAATTGAACTCCTTGGTCACTGTCCATGCCCTTACCTTTTATTTTGCTCTGTTGTGTATGTTGTATGTGGATTTGTTTGTGATTTGTCCCCCTGAAGAGCTTGCAGGCTCCATGAGATGGGCTTTGGGGTTTGTTCACTGTTTCCTCTACAGAAATCAAATATTTGTTCAGCAAACAGTTGGGATTATCTGAGAACCGTATCACAGTTAATAAAATTCCTCATAAAGCCGAGAGCTCTGTTGTGTATTGGGGCTGAAAGGGCACTGGCTATGTGGAAATGGTCAAATACTAGGGTCGTTGTCTCCTTGTTAGTGGATTCGTCTGCGCTGCTGTTGACCCACCCCTGCCCTCATTTCCAGAGTTTATCTCTAGATTTGATATGAAAGTCTCTTGGGTTCCTGGCAGCCGAGTGGGGAGGTGAGAGCCCCGTGTGTGTTCCTGACGTGTTCTGACGTCCCTCGACAGCAGGCCCAGGCAGCGCACGCTGATGCCCGACTGCCTTGCTGCCTGCGCCTTCGCTTCCTTCACAGGCGTTTTTGAGTTTCTACTTCTCTCCCTGACTCCCCTCAAGATGAGCAGACTTTAAACTCCTCAAGAAGCGTTCGCAGTAGACCATTACTGTCAGTATTTGGTTGGTTTGCGGCATCACAAGACTTACAAACTGCCAAGGAGATGCATAAATTGTCAATAGTCTGTCCAGAATGACCACCTTTATTAATATTTAAGATTCACCTCTGAATGGCTTCTTTTAGCTTTTCTGCTTTCTCTTACTCATGGGAAATGCTAAAAGCAATTTCTTGGGGCACCTGGGTGGCTCAGTGAGTCAAGCAGAGATCTCTAGATTTCGGCTCAGGTCATGATCTTGCAGTTTTGTGAGTCTGAGCCTCACATCGGGCTCTGAGCTGACAGTGTGGAGCCTGCTTCACATTCTCTCTCACCTTCTTTCTCTGCCCCTTCCTCCCTCACATGCACACAAGCATGCGTGCCCTCTCTCTCTCTCTAAATAAATAAATAAACAACAACAAAAAAGTAAAAGCAACTTCTTTTCAGGGTGAAAATATTGAGACATACATGAATCAAAGGCAGCTGAATGAAACAGTAGCTACCGCCATGTTGCGTACTCACAACCTGTGTCCCGGAAATGCCATGTGACCTCTTCAGCGCCTTTGCTGCTTGAGATCGCCGTGTGGCTTAGAACCTGGGCCCCCATGGCGGGCAGTTAGGAAACTGGACTCCAGATTAAGTGACGCCACTTCTCGGTACTTTGATTAGGAAGTGTTAGGATGTTTAGTTTATTTCTGCTTGTCTGGAAGTGTGTCCTTGTCCCCCAGGACCACCTTTTGTCCCCACTTTTCCATAAATTCGTGGCTATTTCTAAAGGCAGGCATGATTCCGTTGTTCCCATTTAGGCTGAGCCAGACATTCCCTTCCATCTTTAGCCTGCTGGTAGAACTGAGTCTCCGTCTCCTGTATGAAGCCATGTCCTAACTGCACAGTAACCTTCACGTTTATTTTCCTTTGTCTTCTTCCATCTCTCCAGAGGCCTGGCCTTTGTGTCCTGCCTTCTGGTCTGTGGTCTACTTCTGTGATCTTGGCCAAGTTACTTCGAGATTTTGGCATTCAGTGTCTCCATTTTTGAGAGAGTATTAGACAATCTGTAAGTGGATTCATTCAGCAACAGATACTTACCTTCTACCGTTTTCTCAGGTGCTGGATAACTTTCATTGATTGGCTCATTTATTCATTGATATTCTCGCTTGTTTCGGAAAGAACTGAGGGAAGCTGGGTAATAATATTTGTTTTCACAGCATACAGAGCACCTTCACATATATTCCCCCGTTTGATTATCATAATTGTCCCGTGAGGCAGGTCGTACAGCTCTGTGGTACAGGTGGGACGAAAGGTCTTTCCAACAACCCATGTTTGATGACTGTCGGGGAAGGATCATCAGGGGAACACGCCCCCTGGTTGACCTGTGAGCCGGCCTGGCAGTTGGAGGCTCCTTATCCCACTCTGTGTCCTTGGAATATGGCTTCCACGTGTCTTCCCTGCTCCCAGAAGGTGCCCCAAAGACCCGGCCTTGAGAAGTGATACGGCGTTGGGAACATCTGCACTACGTACTGACTCAAACTAGTTAGTATAATTTATTCTAAGCAGCTTGTTCAAAGTGGGGGTTTCTGACTCACCGTTGGGGGTGGACCCCAAGAATCTTCCTTTCTAACAAGGAATGGTAGCAATTCTGATGGGAGGGCTGCCGACCGCGCTTTGAGAAACACCACCTTCGGGGCGAACATGGTGCCTGCGCGGCATAGATGGTCGTCAGACGTTTATTGGCTCAATCTTCCGACCACAGAGCTGTCAGAAACAACCAGTAGAAAGAGAGCGAACACCTTGAAGTGCAGATGAATAGGCGACGGCCTACAACACTGACGGAATGGGACAGTCAGCTCTCCTGGGGACCCCAACACTTGCAGTGTCTGAAAGTCATGTGACCCGGTGTGCTGTACCCTTCGGTCTCCCTCCTGGCACCTGGGCCTTCAGCTTTGACCTTGCACACCTCTCATACCACCCGCACTGCTCTCATTCCCCTGTTAACTAACAGCCTCGCCTAAGCCTCTCTGACCTTCCGTGGCCTGGTGTAGGAGGCCACCAGCACCTCCCCGCCTGGCGCGTACGCGCCCAGACCCTGCACAGCGGAGGGCGGGGAGCTGTGTGAGAAGACGCCGGCGCTCTGGGCTGATACCTCTGACATTTGCACAGAACCAAGGGGAGCTATGGGTTAGAGGGGGCTCAGCTGAGGGCTTCTCGCAGCCTCTGAAAGGCTCTGCAGAAGGTAACGGGTAGGGTCTCAGCCTTGCAGCTCCCAGCCCCCCGCCTGGGAGCCCTGATCTCCTCGGACAAGCCTGCTCCGCCCGCCTCTGCGCCTCTTATTTTGAGATAAACTGTGACTCTCCTACGGATAGTGTTCAAGAGGGAGGGAGCCGGTAAGATGTTACAATCCATTCAAGCCATAATCCACAGAAGACACATTTATAGATCAGGAATATCGAAGCGTAGCTGCGTGTAGAGGCAAAATTAGCATTTTCTGCAGAATGGGGAGGGGGTGTAGGTTGAAGTGCGTGCCACCTGGCAGCATTTCCCTGTCTGCGGGTGAGAATTACTTGGATTGCCTTCGGTTATCTACAGTTCACAGAACTCAGAGACAATGAGAAGTGAGAACCGCATAACCTGGGAAGACGTGAGCTCGACAATTCTTGCAGCCCGAGTGTTGTCTACTTTGGCTTTATGCACTTGCGTCGAACAGTCGATTTGGAGGAGGGAATTTATGCTAAATTGGGCTGCTCTGAGCTTTCTCACCCAAGCTCTTGTTTAAAACAGGAGCACAGGGTCTGATGAAGGGAGGGGTCCTTAAGGTAGCAGACTTGATGGCAGGGAGGGGAAGGAGGAGAACACAGGTGGGGGAGGGCTGTATCAGAATCACCTGTCGGGCCGTGTGCACGCGCATGTGTGCACACCCATGTGCGTATTTTGGAGGCCGTGTGTGCGCGCGCACGTTTGCACGCCCATGTGCGTATTTTGGAAAAGCTCTCTGCCTCCTTGTTGAGATAGGACTGCCCTAACACTTTAGGACCCCCACCCCCACTCTTGTCAGTCAAAGCAGTGAGGCGTGGCTTGTCCCTAGAGGCTGGAAGTCTAGTCCTGATGAACCACCCGACCCATCACTTGACTTTAGATCTCTTCATCTAAAATGGGGGGAAATATGGATGTGCCTGTCGGCCAGTGTTTGTTAGAGCATCAGCTCGGGTAACGCATACTGAAGGGTTCTACATGCGACGAAATGCATCATATGTGTTCTTCTTGTTGTTTTGTGGGTCATCGCCCTGGCCTCGCTGCTGGCTATGGCCCTCACTGCCGAGCACAGCAGCACAGAGGTCTCAGACCCTTCTAGGTGTCCTACCTTGTAGTGTGGCACCTGGACAGACCGCTGCACTTCTCCGAGCCCTAAAGTTCTCATCTTTCAAACAGAGATAACAATCCTTTACCTCCTAGGCTCTTGCAGAGTTGAAGTGAAAAGGCATGTAAAGTACCTGGCACTTAGCAGGTCGCTCTCCAAACGTGACTCTGCTGCCATTCTACTTCTCATTGCCCTGGGTCTGCTGACTTGACCCTCCGTCATCAAGGAGTGGGGGGCTAAAGGGGGGCACGTACCCCTACATTGTCCAAGTCATAAAACCAAGCAGGAAGTTTAACCAGCACCCCAGTACTCCCTCACTAGGCTCTCCGAGTTTGCAGCAGTCGGGGAAGTGCTGTGATTCAAATAGGGAATAGTGATCGGAACGGTAAGCAAGTTGGATTTTTCCCCACCAGCTGCAGTGTATTTAGTACAAGCACTGACCCCTGGTAGACTTCTAAAGAACTATTNACCTAAGTGAAAGTCGGACACTCAACCGACTAAGCCACCCAGGCGCCCCTATGTTTAAAGTTTATTTATTTATTTTGAGAGGGAGAGAGCAAGCGAGCACCAGCAGGGGAGGGGCAGAGAGAGAGAACCCCAAGCAGGCGCCACGCTGTCAGTGCGGAGCCCAACTCAAGCTTGATCTCACCAACCAGGAGACCATGACCTGAGCTGAAATCAAGAGTCCGACTCTCAACTGATTGGTGAGCCACCCAGGGTTGGTTCGTTCTTTTCTTTTCCTTCCTTCCTTCCTTTCTTTCTTTCTATCTTTCGTTCCTCCATTCTTTCTTTTCTTCCTTCCTTCCTCCCTTCCTTCCTTCCACAGCAATGTGCTATACGAAGGATTATTACATTGAATACTAGATATGCTCTTAGATGCAATATGTGAGCACTAGATAAAATTTTTGGTGATAACAGACATGGGCTTAGTATTTAATTTGTAAAGCTTTATGCTTTAATTAACATAGTCACAGATAGTTTTCAGGGAATATCTGGAATGTCGATGGTTGGAACGGATATCCAAACCAGGGACTTGAACATATGGGCCCCTTGCAAGTCTTGTTCTTTTAGTGAAATTCAAGCTTTAAATGATGAATTTAAGTTTTAAGATTTAGCTGGTGTAGCTATAAACAGCTTGGTACAAACTACTTTTATTTTTTAATTGCTTCCATGGGATATCTCCCTGAAGTTATTTTATTTAAACTGTGCCTTCCCTTTATTTCCAAAGCTTTGATTCAAGTTCCAGGACTGAATATGAAATAACTAGGATTTTGTCTATTGTATAAAGTGCATTACAACCTTGGATGGACAGAAATCTCATTCTTTAAAAATATGTCACTACTAAATATCTTGGTAAAGAATGTACAGGTTGGGGATGCTTGGGGGGTTCGGGTTAAATGTATCTGAGCCACCTGGGTTTTGTCTCAGGTCATGATCTCATGGTTTGTGAGATGGAGCCCTGAGAGTCAGGCTCTGCCTGCCTGGACTTCTCTCTCTCTCTTTCACTCTCTGCCCCTCCCCTGCTCATGCTCTCTCTCCCCCCCCCACCAAATAAAGAAATAAACATTAAAAAATGCACTGTTCAAACTTGATTTCATACAGAAAGTCCCTTAGTGGTTCTGGTACTTCAACAGGGCACTGGGTAATTACTTAATGTCACCCAAGAAAAAAGGCAGAATTGACATAAAACAAAAGCGTTTATTTGGAGTCTTAGAATTGCAGTTTGGAGACACACATTTGGGTAGCAACGCAAACTGCATCCCACTAGGGGCCAGAGTCAGGAGCTTTTAAATATTGCTTTTCATTTTTAAAAACTGTGTTTTGAGAGAGAGAGAGTGTGTGTGTGAGAGTGTGCACGTGTGTGAGCTATCAGGGGAGAGGAAGAGAGAGAGACTGGGAGACAGAGAATCCCGAGCGGGCTCTGGGTTATCAGCTCAGAGCCTGATGTAGGGCTCGATCTCATACGTCATGAGGGACCATGACCCGAGCTGAAATCAGGGGTCCGACCCCTACCTGACAGAGCCGCCAGGTACCCCAAGGCCCGTCTCCTTAGTGGCCTCCTGACTCCCTTTCAAAGCCCCTTGAGGTAAGGGATTCCATTTTCTTTCACCTTTCACATTAGGAATGCATTTTGTTTCCAGAGCCTTGCTCTTCCCGGTGTGTGAGGTATAACAGCTGTACTTTTTACATTTGTCTGCGTATTTCTCCAGAGCTTATGGTCTCTCTTTTCCTTTCAAAGGAGAAGTAAACCATATGGCAACGTGACGATTACACACATAACAATCACTTGTCACCTGCACAGGCCTGGGAGTACACAGCCGACGCCCAGAAGGAGGAGTTTGACATGTAACCTTGTCCGGGCGGCTGGGCTCTCCCGGGTGTCCTGAAAATCTCCGGAGACAAGCGACTGGTAGGCTGCGCTTGCTGCTGAATATAGAGCCTGGCAGGTCCGACTGAGGCAACATCCGACTGAAGTTCCCTGTGAGGATATTTGGGTCTTTTTTGCTCCTTTAGGACTCACCATCTTTTTCCGTATCACGGAGGGCCTTGAACTGATCCTCTGGTTAAGTCCCCTGTAATTCACGCCAGTTACTAAGTGGTGACAGTGAGCAGTGATCGGAGAGTGATTAAAACAGGCCTGCAGGATGGGGCGCCTGGGTGGCTTAGTCGGTTAAGCGTCCGACTTTCGCTTAGGTCATGATCTCACGGTTCGTGGGTTCGAGCCCCACGTCGGGCTCTGTGCTGACTGCCAGCTCAGAGCCTGGAGCCTGTTTCAGAGTCTGTGACTCCCTCTCTCTCTGACCCTCCCCTGCTCACGCTGTCTCTCTCTCTCTCCTAGAAATAAATAAAACATTAAAAAAATTAAAAAAAAAAAACCCAGGCCTGCAGGAACAGGGCTCATACCTGGTTTCCTGGTCCTCAGGAAGGATGGACCCCAGAGTTGTTCTCTTCTGGCTCATTCCTTAACTGCAGTGGTAGTTGAGTAGACCAAACACTTGTGAGTCAAGAGCAATAGGAAGAACGCCTTAAGGGCTTCGTACACACCTTCAGAGGCTCGTGCAAAGCAGGTGTTACTTCTCTGCGGGTTCTGACAAAAGCATTTGCTCCATAGATGGAGATGCTTCTAGAAGCACAGGCTGGTTTTTTGTGCCTCACAGAAGGGTGCAGTGAGGGTTGAGAGCGCACACGCTTAGTCGGCTGGCCGCTCTACCTAGGGATTTGTCGCCGGTGACCCAAAATCCTCCTGTCACTGTAGGCTTCTGTCAGTAAATGTCCCTACCTTCCCTGTTTTGCAAGTTAAAAAACAAAATGACCAAAAGATGTTTAAATAAAGGTCACAGGCGGGTTCCGTTAATGGTGCTCTGTTTTCAATAAAATTGTGAAGTGGCCTTCACACTTCTTCCTTCACTCTGGGCCCCCAGCGCAAGGGCTGACCCGCCCGGACTTCCGCACTCCGGTTCTGGGAGAGGGGAGCGCGCTGGCCTGTGGGACTTGGGGAAGCTCCTGAGCGGGGAGGGCGGGAGGCGTGGAGCGGGAAGGCCATGGGGGTCAGCTGTCACAGGCTGGGCACAGAGAGGAGCCATCTTCCTCGAGGCCCAGCACAGGCTCACCGAATCCTGTCCTGAAAGTGCTCTTTATTCTGTAAAAACATGTATAATATCACTGATGATGTGATTCTGGCCCGACTCACTCACCTCACCTGTCGCTCACTCTTCCTGCCCTGTGCCCTTTCCATAGCTGATGGGTCCAGCAGCACTTTGAACCTTATGGGCTGTGTAACCACACTGTCAAGCAGGGTGGTTCTGGATTTCGGGGACCCTCCAATTTAGGAGCGACTTGATCGCGATCACTTTCTTCTGTCCCCCATGCACTTCTGGGCAGAATGTTCCAGTCGTAGACACACAGTTAGGTTTAACTGCTGTTACTCTTTTTTTTTTTTTAAATATTTTTAAAAATATTTTTATTTATTTCTAGGAGAGAGAGAGAGACAGCGTGAGCAGGGGAGGGTCAGAGAGAAAGGGAGTCACAGACTGAAACAGGCTCCAGGCTCCGAGCTGGCAGTCAGCACAGAGCCCGACGCGGGGCTCGAACCCACAAACTGTAGATCATGACCTAAGCGAAAGTCGGACGCTTAACTGACTAAGCCACCCAGGTGCCCCTAACTGCTGTTACTCTTAATGTAAAGTGTTTGGCAAAACAGATTAAAGCGCCTCTAGGACTTCCTGGAGACTTAGTTGTAAAATACTCCGTTCAGGTTCTTTTTCAGAAACAAGTTCACTTGAACCAAGTCATTGCATTGAATGGCTTTCGTAATTAAAGATGCATCCGCAGTGTTTTCCCTCCTAGACCCTTGGGCCTTCCAGTGATGATTGCTGCACTCGGCCTTGTCTTCTAGCTCTTAATGGTTCTTGATAGTTCCAGACACAGCATGTGTCTTAAATTTAAGGGTCTGCCGGAAGCACAAGGCCTGAAATGCGTGCTCTGTGAACATCTGTGCAGACGGGCCTTTCCTTCTGCTACCGTCAGCGTGTCCGTGTCTGTGCTCCATTACCGCTGTGCGTCCAGTGTACGTTCTTCCCGTTGGCCTTTCCTCCCACTCCTGTCCAAGATCAATCTTTCTGTCTAAAAGCTAGACAATTCCAAAAAAAAAAAAAAGTTTGCAGGACACAGAGTGCTTTCTCAGTGGAATCTATCGAGATGTGGTTTGATAGATTGTGAGACGCTGGGCAGATTCCTGGGCCCAAAGTCCCAAGTTGATACTGTTTTGTTATTGCATCCCCTCCCCCACCCCCGTTTGAGTTTTATTATTGAGCCTGAGCCTGAATAAATAAATCTCTTGTTATTTTAAAGTTCTTTCTTTAAATCTTAATGTTTTAAATTTGGAGGGCGTGTGGAGAATAAAACTTGACTCTCTAAAAAATTAGGTATTTGGGTATAATTCCTTTCTGCTTCTTGTTTCCCATAACCCCAAGGGTCCCTCTTATTGGAAGTGTTAGAATTTTACTCCTCAGATCTCCTTGGACGGCAAATCTTTGATGAAGTATGGGGCATTTGAGTTTGTACTGGCAGCCACCTGTTTGTTCTCTGGATTTGAGCCTAGTTTTGTGTTTTTGCATTACACATATAAGCAAAATCATATGGTATTGCTTTTTTCTTTTAAAACAATTTTTTTAACATTTATTTATTTTTGAGAGACAGAGAGAGCGTGAGCAGGGAAGGGCAGAGAGAGCAGGAGACACAGAATCCGAAGTAGGCTGCAGGCTCCAGGCTCTGAGCTGTCAGCACAGAGCCCGACATGGGGCTCTAATTCACGAACCGTGAGATCATGACCTGAGCCGAAGCTGAACACTTAACCGACTGAGCTACCTGGATGCCCCATGGTATTGCTTTTTTCTGTGGCTTGTTTTTACTTAGCATAATGACCTTCTGGGTCCATCATGGTGTTGTCACAAATGGCAAGATTTCATTGTTTTTCATGGCTAGATTTCAATGTGTGTGCCTCACATCTTCCTTATCCATGTATCTATCTATCTATCTATGGATAGATGCTTCTACGTCTTGGCTCTCGTAAATAACGCTGCAGTAAACATGGGGTTACATCTATCTTTTCAAATTAGTGTCTTCATTTACTTTGGGTAAATATCCAAAAGTGGGATTACTGGATCATGTCGTATTTCTGTTTTTAATTCTTTTTTAGATTCTAGGGGATGTAGGCAGTTAGAGCGTAAAGAAGACATCAAGCACGTTCATTCTTTGGAAAGGGCCCTCCAGATCTGGCTGCTATCTGCAAGGAGGAAAACCAGGCATCTTAATGCTACAGCCGTTTGTACGCCTTGAGTGTTCCGTTTTAAGTGTATTAATTATTCAAGAAATTGGTAAATGTAATTGCCTGCCAAGTACCGTGTGAAAACTTGGGGTCATGCAGGAACTTGGTGCATTCAGGATTCACTTCCTGCTCACGTGCCTGGTGGGATGAGGCAGGAAAAGCCACTTTGCCTCCTGTGATTCGCACAGGTGTTCAGGTTTATCCCGTGGGCCAGAAGGGCCCTAGTGGCTGGGAGGTGCGGTCACAAGCCGGGAGTGACGGCTCAGGTGTTGGTGACGACAGAGGCGGCCTGGGCAGGAGTAGGCAGGTGTGTGACGGTCCAGCGGGTGAGGACGAGACCCTGGAGAGGGATGGCTGCTGGGAGGGGCGGGGCTTCTGGAGTGGAAACCTGTAAGTGGCCTCTGGGACAGAAAATCCTCGACGGCTCTGATGTCTGTGGCTTGAGAGCTTACATACGCGGCAGACTTAATGAGGAAGGCTCACTGAATTTGGATTTAGAGAGTTGGAGCAGGACGTGGGACCTCTGGGTAGAGATGCCTGGTAAGCAGCTGGAAGTGTGGGCTCACGTCCACGAGTGAGGTTTAGGCCCAGACCAGCTCCGAAAAGGATGGCGTTGCCTGGGGTCAGTGTGCAGCCTGGGAGGGAGCTGGAAAGAGAACTGTGGAGCCTCACATATGGGGGCTCATCCCAGGGGGACACTTGTGTGGAAAGAGAAAACACACCTGTAAGGATAGCGGGGCACACAGATTCCTAGAAGCCCAGACGGGGATTGTTGTAACATGGCGGAGGCGTTGCTTTGTAAGGCTGAATGCTACAGAGGGGTTTGTGGGAACGAGCCTGTGGACGGCTGGATTTGGTAGGTAAGGGGTGGCCCTTGGTCTTAGGAAGAGTGATTCCAGAAGATGCTAACAGGAAGCACTGCGGTGGGTTGAGGAATGGTGGGGATGCGAGGGTTGTTGGAGATGTTCTGAGAGAGGAATAAGGCAGAGGGCAGTGGCACAGAGCTGAGCGTATGTAGCAGGCGTGGATGGTTGGTGTGTCTCTACTTGTGTTAGTGTGTATTCTTCCCTGAAATGTATTTTACAGCGTAGGCTCTCCTTGTATGTGTAATACATGGGCAATACATATGCGTCTATAACGTGTAAATTGCACAAGTGATATACACATATATGGATAACCTGTCTCTTGACTATTTTGATTAAAAAAGGCCTTTGAATGGACTGGAAAACCTCAACACTTAATTTTATATGCTTTCTCTAAGCAGATTTCAATGGACACATTCTTTTTTTTTTATGTTTTAATTTATTTTTTGAGAGAGAGAGAGAGAGAGACAGCTGTGAGCAGGGGAGTGTCAGAGAGAGAGGGAGACACAGAATCTGAAACAGGCTCCAGGCTCTGAGCTGTCAGCATCAAGCCCGACGTGGGGCTCGAACTCATGAACTGTGAGATCATGACTTGAGCCGAAGTCGGATGCTCAACTGACTGAGCCCCCCCCAGGCTCCCCTCAATGGACACATTCTAATGGGGACCTTTAGGAGAAATCCCACATAGTCAGAGTGGAATGGGCATTGATCCCTCCTTTCCGTCCCCAGCTCTAGAAAACACCCCAAGATGATCTGAGATCCAGTTTTAGTACTTACTTGATTGCTTCTAATTGGGCACTAGTCTCTCCTTAACATGAGGAGCTTCTTAGTAAAACGTGAACTTGTAGCATGTTTTAAAGTTTAATTCTTCACTGAGATATAACCCACATACTGAAAACTGCATGCCTGGTTTTTACCGAGCTATCACTCAACCATCAAATTCACTTCTTTAAAATGTAGACCTCAGTGGCATTTAATACCTTCTGAAAGCAACTGTCACCACTATCTAATTCCAGCACATTGCTATCCATTCCCTACCCTCACCCCCAAAAGCAGCCCCCATACCCGTTAGCAGTCACTTCCCTTCCCACCTTCCCCGGAGCCCCTATCAATCACTAACCTATTTTCTGTCTCTGTGGATTTGTCTGTTGTGGAGATTTCCCATAAGTGGAATCATCCACTATGTGGTATTTTTCATGGGGCTTCTTAGCATGATGCTCTCCAGGGTCACCTGTATGGTAGCATGAATTTGAACGTGCTTTACTCATGGTCTAATAATATTCCATTGTACAGACATACCCCGTTTTGTTTACCCACGCCTGTGAGTGACTTTTAACGTTTTCATTTTTAAAGCTTCGAGGCTTGGGGGAAGCTCATTTGGGCGGCTCAGTCGGCTAAGTGTTCCACTTCAGCTCAGGTCATGATCTTGCGGTCCGTGAGTTCAGGCCCCGCATCAGGCTCTGTGCTGACAGCTTGGAGCCTGGAGCCTGTTTCAGATTCTGTGTCTCCCTCTCTCTCTGTTCCTCTCCCACTCGCGCCTCTGTCTCTCTCTGTCTCTCAAAAATAAATAAATGTTAAAAAAGAAAAGACAAAGCTTCGGGGCTTGGAGCCCACATGGAGGCTGTGCAATCAGCTTCACCCACATCACTTGGCACTTGAGGTGCCTTTGCTGATTGACCTCAGAGGCCCTTGTGCATCTGCACGCTTGTGTGCTCGAAGCCACGGGACAGCTTTGGGTTGTATCTGCAGTGAATCCCAGACTGGGGTGTTTCTGGGGCCCCTAGGACGGAGCAGAAACCCCATGCAGTGTCAGTTGACTTTTGTCCCTGGGGATCCTTAGACTTGCAGAAACGTGGAATGAACTCCCTCCCTCCCCGTGTGATTATTGACTAGTTTGGGAACTTTGATGGTTCCCAGCCAATACTTGGGGCTAACATCTGGTCATATGTATATATGAGCTGAGCAGGGTGTCTCTGAGGCCTGATGAAGTCTCCTGGGCAGGGACACCCAGCTGTGAGCCAGCCTCCTGCCAGTCAGGGTCACATCCCTGAAGTTTGTACCGGTGGACTGGCCAGCTCATTTTCTTCCTCGCCACTGTTTCTGTAGGCGACGTGACCCTGTTTATATTTCTCAAACGGAAGCACTCCCAGACGAATCCCTTTAGGGTTCATGACTAAGTGGCCTTGTAGGGATACACATGTTCTTAGGTGGCTAAGTGTTTCATAGAGCCCAACACCCGTGCCATTGCATTATTTCCCCCCAAGTATATGTATTTTACTTCTCAGCAAATGACAGGGACAGTTTGTGACCAAAGTCCTCCAGCAGTCATGGGAGCTACACAGGCACACCCAAGCATTGGGTTTTCTTGGCTCTCCCTGGAGAGGGGAGTGGTCAGCTTTCGTGAGGCTCCGTGTATCCTCCTTCAGTTCAGGGGAAATTGAAACCCTCCAGGAATGACTCCTAATTCTTTTTCCTTTTGCTTTTTTTTTGTTTGTTTGTTTTTAAATGTTTTTTTAAATGTTTTTATTTATTTCTGAGAGAGAGAGAGAGAGACAGACAGACAGAAAGACAGTGTGCGCAGGGGAGGGCCAGAGAGAGAGGGAGACACAGAATCCGAAACAGGCTCCAGGCTCTGAGCTGTCAGCACAGAGCCCTACGCGGGGCTCGAACCCACGAACCGTGAGATCATGACCTGAGCCGACTGAGCCACCCAGGCGCCCCTTTTCCTTTTGCTTTTAAACTGTGAGAATTGTTGCCAGGTTTGAGTCCCTAACCTCTGACCCCACGTCTTTCTGTGATTACATGGAAAAGGCATTTTTGTGATATGTTTATTCCTCGACTTGGGTGTGTGTGGGTGGGGGAGGAGGAAAGGGTGGCGTGGGCCTCCCACGAAGATCTCCATTGTGTCCTGCGGTTCACGTTGTTTCTAGCCTGCGTTTAAGGTGTTCCTGGCATATATGATAGTAAAGTGCATATGCTTGACTCTTGAGGTTTCGACTGCAGTCATTAGCTCACATACAGAACTCTCATGCATTAGAAGTGGGAGATATAGGGGTGCCTGGGTGGCTCAGTCGGTTCAGTGTAGGACTTTGGCTCAGGTCGCCATCTCATGGTCCATGAGTTCGAGCCCTGCTTCAGGCTCTGTGCTGCCAGCTCCGAGCCTAGAGCTTGCCTTGGATTCTGTGTCTCCCTCTCTCTCTGCCCCTCGCCCTCTTGCATTCTGTCTCTGTCTCTCAAATAAAAAAAAGTTAGAAAACAAAAGAAGTGGGAAATACAATGTAAACTATTAATTTTTGGAACTACCATTTGGCCAGTTTTAGATTACAGGCTAAATTGATCTCATGAAAAGTTTTGCACAAATAGAAAAAACCACGCTGTGCATGTGTGTGTGTGTGTGTGTGTGTGTGTGTGTTCACATGTGCATGTGTGAGCTAAATTTAACCTGTTTGCTATCTTTTTTATTGGTTCACGACCTCTAAAATTTAGCACTGGAGATTTCAAATTTACCTTCAGTTTTGGTGCAATAATTCAACTCTGAAAATGTGTCCGTAACCTTCCAGTTAGGGTCAGATTTAGTCATTTGGATTCCGAGCAGTATTTCGACCATCTAGACATTGTTGCTAATAGCTGCTTTAACTGTAATTTAAAAACTAAGACGTTTACATATTTTGCTTTTTTTCCTTCCAGGGCTATGTTTATGCTAAGAAATCTGCTGGCTTTTCAACAGATCAAAGCCCTATAAAATTAGTCTTCAAAGCCTCTGAAGCAGCGGTATTTCAGGAAATAGTGTACATCGAATCAATGCAACTCTTTTTAAAATAAAGCTTTTCCTGGTATTGCTAGGGATTTGTATTTAGCATTTCTAAAAGTTTCTTGATGGTAAAAAACCTCACCATTAAACAGGATTAGAGAGCTGTGTATTTTTTAAAGTCAGGATTACAAGTGGATTTGAAAGGAAATACATGAAGGGAAGCTTCTACTTTATCTGAAGCCTAAAAGAGTGGGTAGGGAAGAGAGTTTGAAGGAGTGTATAATCTGCTTTAGGGAGAAAGTGAGACAAACTTTAAACAAGTAGACGCTCTGAAATCTTGATAATTCCCAAAAGGATTCTTCACCATTGGGCAATCTTCAGTTTAGATACAGCATTTGAGGGGCGCCTGGGTGGCTCAGTTGGTTAACCATCTGACTTTGGCTCTGGTCATGATCTCACAGCTTGTGGGGTCGAGCCCCGCGTCGGGCTCTGTGCTGACAGCTCAGAGCCTGGAGCTGCTTCGGATTCTGTGTCTCCTTCTCTCTCTGCCCCTCCCCTGCTTTCACTCTGTCAGTCTCTCTCTCAAAACTAAATAAACATTAAAAAAACTTTTTAGTTACAGCATGCTATATGTTGATGAGATAAGGCAGCCATCATTTATTAATCCAATGTTAAGAAGGCAGGTTTTAAAAAATAAGAAAATAGAAAGGAGAACCACCTTCCTATCTTAATCTTTTTCTGATCCTAAAATGTTCTCCTTTTAGAAAATGAAATTAAGAACAGGAATAAAGAAGCAGTAGGTTCTTTATAGCCATAAAGTCTAAAGAAGAGAACTACTGTTAACATTTTGGAATCTGAAGGAATTCTTAAGGCATATGTAGGGTCTTAATTCTTTTCCCCAGTTGGTTATCTCTGTTCGTTTTCAGAGTCACAATTTTAAAATGTTAGCTGAATGAAAGTCTAAAGCATTCTATGATCCTTAGTGGATTTTTAACCAGGGGACAGGTAAACTTTGAGGACAAATGAGAAAAAGGATGTTCTGGGTAGATTTACAACCTAGGGAAGGTCAGTAAATATTTAAGACCGAATCCCATCTCTAAAACCTCGTATTTTCAAAAGAGCTTTTAAGGTTGTTGTCAACTTTTCCGGATGGCTTCTATGGAGGGTTTTAATTTTTTATAAACAGTCAAAGATCGTAGAGCTGAGTTAGAAAATAGAGTTTCCCAGCTTTGAACCAAGTTTGTTCGCAAATTTGGCCTAGTTTATGCTGTTTTGTTTTGTCTTTTAATGCTGGATTTTTATTTCTAGGTTGCTAATTATTTCATTAGTCTTTTTATGGAAGAATTATTTACCAACATGGCAGAGTATGACACAATTGGAAATAAGTGAGAAAATCATGGAGATGAGGAAATAGGAGAAAGAAAAAGACACAATCAGAAGTCAGAGTATATTTGGCTCCAATCCTTTAAGCAGCTGGAGCAAATAGGAGGCCCGATCAGTCAGGAGAATTAGTGTCCGTTAGAGGAGAAATTTATGTTCTGGAGACACTGCGCTATTTCTGATACGGAGTCCAGATCTGAATTTCTCTGAGGAATCCCCAGAGGTGCTGTGATGAGGGACCCCAGCCTTTACGACCCCTCTAAAGAGAATGTAATGATGCATTGCCTGGGAACGTACCGGTCAGTCATGAGCTCAGCACACAGGGCAGGGACGGTTCTGGGGCAGTTCTGGCAAACGACCCGGCTGGGGCAGTGTCAGCAGTGGGTGCTGAAGGGTGTCCCTAACAGGGAGACAGCGTCAAATCTTCCCAGGAGGTGGGAGGTGCCTCAGGAGGGGAAAAAAAAATCACCAAATGGAACTTGACTCACCCTCTTAGTGATTTCCGTAAATGTTACCCATATGGGGCTGTAGATTCCGTCAGGCTGTTTTATAGAAGAAAGCCTTAATTTGCCATCCACTCAAAGACTACCTTACCATTGCCCCGCACGTCTCTTGAGACTTGGCAGGTTTCTAAACCGATTCTGACTTTTCTTTCCCACTTGTTTTGGAGTTTAGGGTTTTATTAAATGATTGAGTTTTGGGTCTTGCGTACGTTTTCTTCTATATAAATACCCATCCACCGAAAGCCATCGCGTTGAGAAATCTTTGCCGCCTAGAGTTTCAGGATTAAAATCCAAGAGGCATTTTATGAGCTGAGGTTAACCAGAGGAATGTTCTGTGGGGTGCTTCTCTGCCCCTGCTTAAATGACCTGACGGTGGTGTCTGCCTCCGCGTAGCTGAATTGCACGTGGAGATGCAGTTAGGGGGACGGAGCTCTGCTGGGGTGCTGGCGGAGCTGGGGTCGTGGCCGTCCCTGTAACTTGCTCCCAGGCTCAAAGATGAATCCTCAGATGAGACTCGGAATTGAAGCAAGCCCAGAAGGCTTCGACTCGTCTAGAAACTGTACTGTAACGTAGCAAATGACTGTGCTCCCATTATCTCCTATGCTGATTTGGTAGGTAAAAAGTTAAAAAAAATTTTTTTTTTAAATTAAAAATGGTTCCCACTCCTCTTTGTGCTATCACGCCAAGTAAATTAGAACAGGACAGTTTCAGGACATGATATAATTCTCTCAGATTATCTTGGGGATCGGCTCTGAGCTCTTAATACCTAGACACCTATGAACGCTCACGGCTGCTTGTGTGTCCACGCACCCCATGTGAAGGACTGAGCGCCATGCCCCTGACCTGCGGCTGGAGGAGATGTTCCATAGGTAACAGACTCCATCTACAAAGCTGTTCTAACGTAGGTGCAGCCTCCCCAGGGCCTGGGTGACAGAGGACAGTGAGAAGAGCAGCCATGCTCTGAGCAGATCTACAGTCCTCTGCCTTGTGAATCTACGGGATTATTCGTCCTATAGCTTAAAATATAGCGAAAACAGCTTAGGCGATTCAAGGAATGCTTTTTTCTTTTTTGTAAAGGTTAGCCAAATATATTTTAAATATGTGCGGAGCCTTAAAATAGTTTTTTTTTTTTTTGCAATAAAAATATTTAGGTGAAACCTTAAAATAAATTAGAAAGCCAGAAATGCAGAAGCGACACGTGAAAGTGGACTAATGATAGTCTTAGAATAGGTTGTTTACCTCCGTGAGCACCAAAATGGAAAACCGTGAGCTCAGAACTAGAAGCTCCTGACTGGGGGTCATGATACTCACATTATTTTAAAATTACCTTTTCTTAATTTGTTTTTGGACAAGGAGTTTAAATATCATGCTGACTTGTCAGGTATTTGGTTCTCTCTTGTGGTTTTTAGAACGGTGACGTCACGGCTACTAAAATACACAAATCTAGAGAACATGAATTGGATTCGAACTTTCTAGACCACTGCTTTTTAATTGGGAAAAGTTATAACTGTTGAAGCCTCTTGTAGGGAGACAAGTCGAAAGCATCCTTTGTCAAGATCTGTTGTTTTTGGCAATTGAATGGTTTTGTCCCCACCTTACAATTGCAACAGCGGGAGGGCCTTGAGGACAGAACAGACCTCAACTGATGCCAAGTGTGTGTGATGAGGAAGTTCTGGGTGGGGGTGGGGGCGCCGTGCTGTGAAGTGTTAAGGGAGCTTTCCTGCTTAACTTGTTTGGTCTTCTCTTTTCTTTTTATTCTAATTTTATGTGTTTATGTTGTGGGGAGGAGAGAAAGAGAGTGCGTGCACACACTAGTGGGGAAGGGGCAGAGAGAGAATCCCAATCAGGCTTAGCACCATCAGTGCAGAGCCCGATGTGGGCTGGATCCCGCAAACTGTGAGATCTTGACCTGAGCTGAGATCCAGAGTCGGGTGCTTAACTGACCGAGCCACCCAGGTGCCCCAACTTGTCTGTGACCTGTTTCCTCATTCACAATTTCAGCCTGGACAAGGTGGGACTCAAAGTTTCGCAAGTCAGTTACAAATTATCCTCTCGTAATACTTTATGTAAGTAGCATTGGCTGATGGGAAAATTACCGTAGTCAATAAACACTCAACACTAAAATGTCCTTATATATAACTTTTTCAACCATTAGACTAGATTCTTCAGTTTTACTTTACTCTGAGAACCCTGAGGTAGGTATTTTTCTTCTATTAATACGTGTAACAAATGAAACCTACTGAACAAAAATTAAGAATTTCAAATGATAAAGACCACAGTTAATCTTAAATGCAGATGGAAAAATTTTTTAACATTTTAAGTCTCTTGGAGCACCTGGGTGGCTCAGTCGGTTACGCGTTCGACTCTTGCTTTCAGCTCAGGTTGTGATCTCATGGTTTGTGAGTTGGAGCCCCCCATCGGGCTCTGCACTGAGGGTGCTGAGCCTGCTTGGGATTCTCTCTCTCTGGCCCTCCCCCACTCGCGTGAGTGCTCTCTCTCTCTCAACAATAAAATAAATACACTTTAAAAAATTATAAGTCTCTTAGGCAGGGATGCTGTTCATTTCCTTGAGATTTGTTGGAGGGAGGATATGAACTTTATTGGATTTGTTTCCCCCTGAGGCCTTTGCAGACAGTAGAAACTCACAAAAGAAAGAGGGGTGGTCAATTTCAGATCAGCTGATTTGGGGAGAGAGGCAACTGCTGTTTCAAGTCACTGAGTGAGTCTGTCCTCCACAAGGATGACGCGGAAATGCAGCTAAATAAATGAAACTACCTCGCATCCTTTACAATGGCTCCTATAGTGTACTAACAAAACAGAAAATAACAAATGTTGGCAAGGAGCTGGGGACATCGGAGCCCGCGTGCCTGCCCATGGGATTGTAAGGCGCGCTGCTGCCGTGGAAAGCAGCCAGAAGCTTCCTTGGGATTCTAAATGTGAAATCCCCATGTGAGCCAGCGACTCCACTGCCAGGTGTAGATCCCAAGGAATTGAGAGCAGGGTGGTGAGGAGACCTTTGCACACACATTCACAAAGAGCCGAAGGGTGGAAGCAACCAGGCTGTCCATTGATGGCTAAACAAGTGTGTTTTTATCATCCAGTGGGATGTTAGCCTCCAGAAGGACGGAAATTCTGACCTGCTGCAGCCTGCATGAGCCCAGAGGGCGTCAGACTAAGTGAACTGGCCAGTGAACAGAGACAGCCACTGTAGGGCTCTGTTGATACGAGGCACCCAGAGGAGTCAAGTTCCTGGAGGCAGAAAGTCAGATACGGTGGCTGCCTGGGACGGGCAAGAGCGGGGAATGAGACATACTGTGTAGTGCGTCCAACGTTCCAGCTTCGCAAGATGAAAAGAGTTGTGGAGACGGCGGTATAACAGTGGAAATGTACTTAATGTTACTGAACTGTACATTTAGAAGCGGCTTAGGTGTTTTACCACAATTAGAAAGCTATACACGTAATTTATTGTATGTGCCTGTCTTGATTCGATTTAAATTATTATTATTATTTTTAATGTTTATTTATTTCTGAAAGAGAGAGAGAGACAGCTAGAGCGTGAGTGGGGGAGGGTCAGAGAGAGAGGGAGACACAGAATTGGAAGCAGGCTCCAGGCTCTGAGCTGTCAGCACAGAGTCCCATGCGGGGCTGGAACTCACAAGCCACAAGATCATAACCTGAGCCGAAGTCAGATGCTTAACCGACTGAGCCTCCCAGGCGCCCCAGGATTTGATTTAAATAGTTTAATGAGGTCAGTGCCTAGATAGTTATCTCCCCCATTCCCTATCCTCACCCCCTTATGTAAGCTTTCTGCCATCTTCTTATAAATACGATATCACTTGTTTTCTTCATTGTCTCTTTTCCCTCTAGACTGTAAGCTCCATGCGGGCACAGACTTCTGTTTTGTTCTATAGCTCCAGTGCCAGAAAGGGTGCCTGGCACACATTGGGTATCGGCAAGTATCTGTGGAGTGATAGAATATTGGCAAGTAAAATAAAGTCACGCGAATGACAGTTGCATTTGGGATATTTTATCTTACTGTCTTCTGGGGATTTAACATAACGCATACAAATCTAGAGTAGATAACTCAGTAAATATTTGTGCCTCTGTATGCTTGTGGTCAATACCAACGGGAAATGCAGACTATTTCCACCTTAGAAGATCCCTTCTGCCCCTCTCTTGGCAGTCGCCTTCTTGCCAGATGTAGTCACTGTTTTAGTTTCTATCACCCCTATATTTGTTTGCCTTCAAACGTCAGTTAAATGGAATTTTACAGGACATAGTCTTTTGTCTGCCTTCCTTCAGCCGGCAGGACGTCTGTGAGATTCAGCCGTGTGACTGTTTTATTGGACGATGGATCACCGTTGGTTTATCCACCTCCTTGATGATCAACGTCTGAATTTCTTCCCGTTACGAATAAGATTCTTGTATGTATACATTTACTGTAGATGTAACTTGGATAAAACACAGAGGAGTAGAATGAACTCATAGGGTAGACATATCCAGGAACCGCCGAATGGTTTTCCCGGAGCGGTGGAGGTGATTTACATTTTCCCAGGGCTGGGGCCCCTTCTGGTGACAACGAGGACTGTTTCTCTTTTGAAACCGTGCTTGTGCGTGTCAGTGTAGCGCTCCTCTGTGGTTTTCGTCTGCATTCTTCTAACGGGTGAGGTTGCGCATCTGCTCACGCGCTTGTGGGCCATGTGAGTATTCTCTGTGAAACACCTGTTCAAGCCTTTTGTTCATTCCTTGTCTCTATTTCTTGTTCTGTACGCGTTCTTTATTTTGGGCACAAGTCGAGTGTCAGATATGCCTATTGCCAAGATCCTTTTCCAGCCTGTGTCCTTCCTAAAATCTTTTAATGAATCAAAGTCCTTAAGTTTGGTGAAATCAAATTGATCAAGGTTACTTCAAAGATTATGTTCCATTTGAAAAAAAAAATGTTGCCTGTCTCGGAATCACTTTAAAACCATGAGTGCAGTTAGCGTGGTAAAATGAGCTCAAATTAGACACTCATTTAAAAGGGACAGAGAATTAAGTTTAATCAAGTTCAGAATCCAAACCTCTTTAGCGATAAGATGAAGACACAAGACCTCTTTTTATACGACCTTTCGGATACATTTTTTAAAGATTGAACTTCCTTTTGCTTAACGTTAAGAGATCTGGCCTGTTGGCCACAGTAAGGGGATGGTGACGGGAACGAGTCTTCTCTCTCCTTCACAAATTGTGGGCGTCACTTTTTCTGTTTGCCCCTCCCCTTTCCTCCATGAATTTTGTTACAAGCTTTTATTCTAATGGTTTCTTTTTCTGTTGTTTTCTAATGTGCTAACCCAATAGGTTAGATGTTGGAATGCAGATGTTGGCTGGTAAAATCTGAGGTTGCTGTACGTTGAAATTGTTCCCAAATTTGCCCTTCTGCTAGGCTTCCTCCTTAAAATAGGGTCGTGAAGGGAAGCCACCTCGCAGTTCTGACAGTGCTCTTTCTGGAGCCCCATATTTCTGCTTTGAGTGTGTTTTCAAGTGAGCTCCTTGGCACGTCTTTCGGAAGGGGTGGCCGGGGAAAGCTTTCTCTTTTCCCACGTGATATTTAGTTTTACTTTTTTACGCTCAGGTATCTACACAGATTGCATTCTCAGAAACAAGTGCCCATTTGTAAACACCTTTTTGTTTTTACTTTCTAGGCTTTTCCCATACATTCACACTGTCAGATGTAGGTGTTACAGATTTTGTTATAGTTTATTTACTATTTCATTATTTTTTTCGTGCCCTTCTCTCTTTCTCTACTTGGTATTTAATTTGCTGTTTCTAGTTTCTTTTTTTTTAATGTTNTCGCCTGTCTTGTCTCATTTAACAGTCTGTCCCCCCGCCGTCACTGCCACCACGCGGCTTCGGACCCCCTTTCTGTGCTCAGGATTCCTTAATCTCTGCTCTGGATCGGAATTCACCCTCTGTGTACAAATGCCGAAACGTATACCAAATATTTCCCCTTGGAGGCTTCACGGCAACTACAAACTTGACCTGCCTAAGTACCAAAAACCCAACCACAAATTTCCTCTTCTTTCTCCTTCATGCATCCTTTCTTCCTCCCTTTGCGTCCTTTCCATCCACTCAGACGCCCAAACCTCATTCTTTCCGCGGTGGTGGGGGGGGGGGGGTTGTCGCTTCTGCCGCCCCCCAGTCCTGCCTGGCCCTGCCTTCCTCTTTCAGATGTTCCTCCTCTTGTGTCCAGTGGCTTAGTGATTTTCCAGAATTCTCTGCTGGTCTCAGTTCTGCCGCTGCCGCCTTCTGGCCACCGTCTCTTGCACGGTGGGTCTCCACGGTGATTTAATCTGCCTTCCCTTCCCCGTGCTCCCCAGGATTCAATCTTCTCCGTCTCCAACCCGAGCAGCGGGACTTTGCTCAATGCCGGCAAGCCTGCTCACGTCGTCCCCGCCGCCTCTTCAGTGATTTCATCGCCTCTCAGGTGGCCTGTGACGTCCAGCTTACCTCACGTGGATTTCAAGGCCCTTCAGGTTTGGGGTTTTACTCCCTGCGCTCCTCTTCCTTCAGCGCATGGCACGTACCTGGGTTCTAGCCACACGGATCTCCTCGCGGCCTCCAGAGGCGAGTGTTGCATATTTGTTCCTGCCTTGGAGAAATTACGTATGTTGTTGCTTTTATCCAGAATGTCTTTGCAGCCTCTCTGTTCATTGTCTTTAAATATGGGCCTCTTGACCCCTCTGACAACTCTTGTACTGTCCTCCTTCGACTTGGTTAGGGCCACCTGACGTGTTTCTGTGGACTGTGGTCGCCGAGCCCCTTGTAGCACGTGATATTCTCTTTGGAAATTACTTGTGTGCAGGTTTCCTTTAATCCTGAGCTGGGGGCCCATGAAGGGCCGTGTCGGTCTCCCTCATCTTTGTCCTAAGCGTGCCACGTTGCTCCGAGCCACGTGGGCCCTAGTTATACTGACGGAATTGAGGTATGCCGACTTCAGTCAAGTACGTAGGAGTTTTCTTCCACCTGACATAAACCTCCATGGATTGGTGTAAACTCTCACTAATAAATAAGACTGTATAAGAGAAAGACAATTTAAATTCTAAATGGGCCATGCAAAAGTAATAGAGGAGGACTCCTCTCAGTGAGGAAGGCTCATGTAGAGAATNAGATCTGCTATTAGGTGCATAAATGTTTAGGACTAAGTCGTCTTGGTGAATTGACATTTTTATAATTATGAACGATGCCATTTTTGATTTTAATTTTAATTTAATTTAAAATTTTTAATTTTTTAAAAAATTTTTGAGAGAGAGAGAAACAGAGTGTGAACAGGGGAGGAGCAGAGAGAGAAGGAGACACAGAATACAAAACAGGCTACAGACTGAGTTGTCAGCACAGAGCCCGACACGGGGCTCAAACTCATGAACCACGAGATCATGACCTGAGCTGAAGCTAGATACTAAACCGACTGAGCCACCCAGGCACCCCAAAAGGTACCTTTTTACCCTGATAATACCCTAGTTCTAAAAATCTATTTTTAATGATATTGTGATACTTACTCTAGCTTTCATTCAGTGGTCTACTTCATATCATTTTCCATTTCCCACTTAACCTATCTGTGTTTTATATTTAAAGTGGATTTCTTGCAGGTTGAATAAAAAAGACCCAACTAGGGGCANAAGGTGGCTGGTGGATTAGCGGAAGCCCAGGTGAGCTGGGTGGGACAGGACTGTGGGATGTCTGGAGATGTACGGTCCCTGGAAAATGATCTGTGAGCCTTCAAGTAGGCGTGAACGCTTGGATAAGGAGCTTGGATTCTGCTTTCCTCCCCACCTCTCACAACCGTTGTGAACCTGAACAAGTCAGTCAACGTATAAGGTTCCTATGTATGAGATAAATTTCATGCCTACCTCCCGGAGTCGCTATAGATGAGCCATATGTGTTCCGGAAGCCAGTGTTGGTATTCCCGATACTTTGGTTTCGCTTCTGTTCTGCCGGACAGCCTCCTCTGCCTCTCTCCTCCCTCGCTCATATGTCCGTGNCTAAGCAAAAGTCAGACGCTTAACCGACTAAGCCACCCAGGCGCCCCAACGCGGTATGTTTTTATATATCTCACTTACCCTTTCACCTCCACAATCCCATGAAAAATGAGGGAAGTAGTTGTTGTGAATATTTTCATGTGTCTACCTCTCAGACCACTGCCTGGCCCCAAACTAGAGCCTTATTTTGATTCAGTTCAAAATACCTTCCTGATTTCTCTTCCAATCTCTTCTTTGACCTATAGCTTAGAAGTATGTTTAATTTTCAAACATTTAGATGTTTTTCGAAGAGCTTTCCATTATTTCTAATCATGGTCAGAACATATTTATATCATTTCAGCCCTTTTAAATGTGTTGAGACTTGTATAGATTGTAGTTCATCTTGTTGAATGGCCTGTGTGTGTTTCTCTTTTGTTGGGTGGAGTGTTTTCTAAGTGTTGTCAGGTTGCTTTATAATGTTGTTCACATCCTGTATTTCACTATTGATTTTCTTTCTTTGTTGTATCAACTACTGAGAAGTATTGTAGTCTCCAATATAGTTGTGGCTTTGTCTGTTTCTACTTGCAGGTCTAAGGGTTTTGCTTCATAGATCTGCTATTAGGTGCATAAATGTTTAGGACTAAGTCGTCTTGGTGAATTGACATTTTTATAATTATGAACGATGCCATTTTTGATTTTAATTTTAATTTAATTTAAAATTTTTAATTTTTTAAAAAATTTTTGAGAGAGAGAGAAACAGAGTGTGAACAGGGGAGGAGCAGAGAGAGAAGGAGACACAGAATACAAAACAGGCTACAGACTGAGTTGTCAGCACAGAGCCCGACACGGGGCTCAAACTCATGAACCACGAGATCATGACCTGAGCTGAAGCTAGATACTAAACCGACTGAGCCACCCAGGCACCCCAAAAGGTACCTTTTTACCCTGATAATACCCTAGTTCTAAAAATCTATTTTTAATGATATTGTGATACTTACTCTAGCTTTCATTCAGTGGTCTACTTCATATCATTTTCCATTTCCCACTTAACCTATCTGTGTTTTATATTTAAAGTGGATTTCTTGCAGGTTGAATAAAAAAAGACCCAACTAGGGGCAGTCTGACAGGTGAATAAATTGAAATATGTGGACCACTTGCAACGAAAGTAGTTATCACTGTGGTTACGTTTAAGTTGGTCATCTTGCTTCTTGCTTTCTACTTCTCCAGTCTCTTCTGTGTTCTTTACTTTCATGTTCTATTGCCTTTTTAAAAAGTATTCATTGTGCATTTTACGTATTCTGTTTTATCTCCACTCTGGGCTTATTAGCTGTAGTTCTTTGTTTGATATTTTTAGGGGTTGCTCCAGGATTTCCTATGTGCATCTTTTCACTTGTTGCTTTCTATAAAACAATAAGATAGTGTTTTACCTCTGCTATACGAACCTTATTACAGTATGTTTTCATTCACTTCCCTTCTGTCTGTTGCACTATCCATTTTAGTTGTAAGTATAATTCCCACAATACACTTTTATGCTATCAAATAATTAAAAACGTTTTTAAAGGAAATATCTCACTTACCTACATATTTCCAGCTTTTGGCCTTCCTTGTTTTTTTGTGGGATTGGTTTCTGTCTGGTAGTCTTCTCCTTCAGCCTACAGAACTTTCTTGAACTTCTGGTACATACATTCTGCCAGATTTTGCTTGTATGAAAACAAATCTTTTTCACCTTCATTATTGAAAGATTTTATTGACAGGGAATCCAAAATTAACATCTAAAAAAACCCCTCAAAGATGTTCTGTTTTCTTTGGACTTTCATCGTTTCTAATGAGAAGTCTGAGAAAGTTCTTACTTTCTTCTTCAATATGCATTATGTCTTTTCGAGGCTAACATTTTTCATTCGTCTTGGTTTTGTCATTTGCATATGTTATGCCCTGATGTGTTTTTGTTTAACCTGCTTGGGGTTCATTGAGCTTCTAGGCATTTTGGATTTCTAGTTTTCATTAAATATGAAATATTTTTCCTTTCCCTCCTTGTACCACCCCTATCTTTGTGCCTGGGACACCAACTTTATATACTGTAGACCCCGATAGCGGCCTCATAGGTCACTGAAGCTCTGTTGATATATTTTTCTCAGCGCTTTAGTTCGGATAGGTCTTCACATTTCATGAATTCTTTCCATTGCAGTGCCTGATTGGATTTTAACTCCACCCAGCATCATTTTCATTTCAGATATTCTAGTGTTCATCTCTGGAAGCTCTATTTGTTATATCTTAACTTCTTATTATATTCTTTTCCCTGCCTTAAATCCTTGAACATATTCCATCTACTTATATCAGTAATTTTTAAAACATATTTGTGTAGTAATTCCACATTGTTCTCACTTATGGATCTGTTTCCATTACTGAGTTATCTTCTGAGTATGGATACTTTGTTTCATACAGGTTTTCTGTTTCTTTGTGTGTCTAGTAATTTTTGACTGAATATGATACATTGTGAACTGAGAGCTAGATTTGAATTCCTGTCAGCTATTTTGGACTTTGTTCTCCTAAGTTACTTGTAGATTAATTTGATCCTATTTAGATTAGTTTCTAAGCTGCTATGCAGTGGGTCTAGAATAGCTTTTCGGATAGGCCAATTCCAGTCTCACAGCTAAGACATGATTCCCAGTGTAGTCAGTGAGGCCTCTCTACTTTGGTTCATGGCACCTCTGACAATTTCCTGGCTTTGTGTGAACTCTGGAAATTGTTCCTCTGACAGTTCCTTGGCACTTATTCTTTCCCTGGCCTTGATGAGTTTTGCCATATGTACGTGCAGATCAGAAATTAGCCGAAGATTCAAGGTGACCTTTGTGCAAGTTTCTCGAGCTTCTGTTTTGCATAGCTCCCCTCTTCTCCAGTCCTGTAAATTTCCTTCTCTGCCCTGCAAATTCTCAGCATTTTGGTCTCCTCACACTGAAATCTTTGTCTCCTCAGTTTGGTGAGACTGTGAGGTCTCTGCTTTGGTTTCTCTGCTCACTGCACTTTCTTCCAGAAATTGTTTTCAGGTAGAAAGAGATGATCATAGGGCTCACCTCGTTTCTCTTCTCTCCAGGATTACTTATACTGCCTGTCACTTGATATCAGAAAATAATTATATCCTATATTTTCTACAGTTTTCTGACCATTTAGTGGGAGGGCACTAGTCCGGACCTCCTTATACCCTTCATGGTCCAAAACAGAAATCCCAACTGATGTATTTTAAACTTTCAATTTGTGAGGTAAGATAATCTCAGTTTCTTTTTGGTTATTGATGTGTACTTTTGGTCTTCTAAATTAGCTTAGACTCTGGGCTTACCATGGTACATTCAATGGAGCCAGCTGGTTGGACATCTAACTTGAGTTGTTCTTACGGTAGTGGGAAGTTACACCATACCCAAAACATAGACCTCATGCTGTGTTCAGTTTTCAAAATCTCAATGTAGCGTTTAAAGAAGAGAGATGATAGCTCTTCCCTTTTTAAACAAATGCATCTTCATGAATTTAAGAAGTCCATGAGTTTGCGTTGGAGAACTTAGTGGAAGCTCCTAGCCTAAGTGGTAGGCACACAGGTGACTGTTGTGACATGAGGTGTGGACACTTACCTCTGGCACCTTCCCTATTAAGGGCAGTAAGAGGATGTTACTTTCTATTCTTTGTGTGTCATGGGGTATCATCTTGATGTTTTTCCCCCACTAAAGTCTATTTAGATGCTTTTCTTTCCTTATAATCTTATGACTGGTTTTTATGTCCACTTGGCTGTGACATTTTTATATAAATCAACCATCAATATAATACACTTGAAAATGGGGCTATTGATTGATATGCTATTTAAGTTTGTTTTAAGCATGCAATAATTATTCACTGGCTGTAAATGCGTATATAGGCACAGATGTCTTGAAGATCTACTACTGTATTTTGTTTTAAACATTCTATATTTTTAGGACGATACCCAATATTTAAAATGGCAAACTTCTTCTTTAGCTTTCTCAGGAGATACTAAATTAAGCATTTAAAGTTGTTTAAAAATGCAGTTTTGATAAATGAACAGTTTTGAAAAATGTTTATCAAAACATAACAGGGAACTTTTGGATTAAATAAATTTGGGCAAAGCATCCGGACCCCCTAGGAAAGTGTGATACAGACTCTTCTTGATGACTCAAAATGGTAATTGTGAACATTAGCAGCGATTTGGTGTTTATGGAGCATTGTCTGTGTGGCTGGGGCTTTAGGGTTATGCTCACTCTCTAACCTATGGCCTCAGAGTTCCTGTGCTTGGGACACTGTGGGGCGTGTGTGGCCTGTCAATTCTGTGCCCTTCCTTGCTGTGAATGGTCACTTCTGACTGACCAGTGTGACTGACTGCAACGATCTTTTTTTCCCCTCTAATTGTCTCTAATCTGAGGTAAGGGAATGTCTGGCTTGGGAATCTTACTAGAAACAAGGATAAACAAAATATGTGCTTACTGTTAAGGCACGACTGAAGTTCTTTTATAAGAACACTGTTTTGATTTTGGTAAAAACTCTAACATCAAGTTGGGTTTCTCTGTAAGGCATTTTGGTCCCTAAATCACAGCTGGAGGGGTATTTGGCAACAGGCTAAGTTATATAGCTAGGAAAGTGCCAGTATTCAGCTTTAGGATGCAGTGATTTTGGGTACAGATCTAGCTTCCCTGTTAAGTACTCCTTAAGCTGATATTGAAGTTACTTTTCCTCATTGAGATGCAAGTTGTGAGTCTCCGGGGTTGGGGGGCTGGGAGATCTTGACAGGGAAGATAATGCAATTTTAACTGCTTAAGCCAGGGCTGTAAAATAGAAATTTAACATGAGCATATTTGCACCTTTAACAGTGTATTTTATTGAATTCTGAATATCCCAAATGTCATTTCAACATGTAGCCAATATAAAAAAATTGACAACCTTTACTTCCTTTTTTTAAAAACAATATAATCCAAATCTGCTGTGTATTTTACACTTACAGCATATTTTGATTCTGACTAGCCATATTTCAAGCACTCAGGGGTCATGTGTGGCTAGTAGCTACCATACCGGACAGCATGTTAGTCTTTGGTTGTTCTCTGATCACCGTTGTTCTTATGATTCAAAATTTATACATGCGCACACAAATTGTGATGTGGGGAAAGTGTCCAGATGTGCCATTTTAAGGCACTTTGGATAGCCATAATGAAATAATCTTCGGTCTTTTGGTTATTCATAATCAAAGATCAGGACTCTAGTCGGGGTATTTAGACCTGTTGCAGTCATTCACAAGATCTCTGTGACACAGTGCCTCCCCATGGTAAAAGCATGAGGGCGACATTAAATGTAGGAAAGAGTTTCAACATGAACTGTGAAAAGCACTGTAGGAAAAGAAGAGTTTATGGGGTTAGTTAATGTGCAAGTGATTTGTTTGGGCCAAGGGAACTAGGGGATTTCACTAGAATTCTACGGTACAGGAGTAATATGGTTGGAAGGGAATGGTGGACATGTGGAAGGCCCATGCGATCGGAAACAAAGTTGAGACTCTAAGTGGACCAGCCTAGACAAATTCCTGGTTGGAATATGAAATAAGTTAATCAGAGAAGTTCTTGGGAATAATGACTCTTGACAAAAAGGGGGTCACGTGGGCTTTGAGGCATTACAGAAGCTGATGTTTAGATATTTAGCAAGTGTTCTCATAGCATTGTGGTGTTTTTGTTTGACTACAACCACATCACTTAATAGAATCTTTAAATTAGAAACTTGACAAGAACAGAGTTATCTTTGGTACCTATAGCCAGCTCCGCTCAGGAGAGCGTGTCAGTGTTTGGGGTCGGGAAGATGGAGAGATTTATTCTTGGGTTTCATCAAGCTGAAGATGGATTTAGGACTTTGGATTAGCTTGAATTACACCGGGTGTGGCTGCTGTGCCAGAGATCTTTGCATTAACAATGTTGTCAGGTGTGCGGGCTTTTCCTAGAGCTCGTGGCTCTGTGTTGATCCTGAGGCTACGTTTCGTACCTATGGGAGCAGCCACTTGGCCCATGTGTGTTTGCACAGCAGCGGGGACGGTGATCACACTGAATCGGGCACACAGGTTACGTGGAGCGAGGCTCTTGTGATGATGATCCTTGTATGTTTCATGTAGTTACACTGTGTATCCCCTTAAAGGAATTCTTTTTTGGGGGATTGGTTTTAGTAATTTTAATCTTCCTATAAAGCAGACTCAACCACTTATTGTTATCATTTAAAACTTTTTTTTTTAATGTTTCTTTTTATTTTTGAGAGAGGGAGACAGAGCACAAGTGGGGGAGGGGCAGAGAGAGAGGGAGACACAGAATCTGAAACAGGCTCCAGGCTCCGAGCTGTCACAGAGCCCAATGTGGGGCCCAAACTCACCAACCGTGAGATCATGACCTGAGCCGAAGTCAGACACTTAACTGACTGAGCCACCCAGGCGCCCCTTCGTTGCTTATCAGATCATTAGCATTGCCTTGTAGTGTTTGCTTAATGGTTTTTCAATTGTCTGATTTTAAGTTGTCCTCAAGGTGATCATAACATTGAAAGTGGAAAGTAAATAGGTCTCATTTTGAAAGTTACTTAGGCCAACTAAGATGCTACTGTGGACTGTTCTGGCACGTTTATTTTCAGAAATTATATTTTAAAAATCTCTTAGGGTAAGTTGTTCAACCTAGCTGGCCACCTAAATGAAACACATGAATCTTTGTCTCAACGTGGCTGCTTTTTCAAACCCTGTTTTCTTATTCAGCATATTGTTTCATGTTGCCAGAACTTTGTGTTTTCCTATATTCTTAGATTTGGACCACAGTTAGACACAGTTGTTTGTTTTATGGTCTTCAGGACTTCATGGTCTTCTGCGTGTTCCAGAAACACAGGTGTGTGCCAAGGTACCACTTAGAGCACCGGAAGAGCTCCCCGGCCACCTTGTGTGACTCAAACACACTNCCGTGAGATCATGACCTGAGCCGAAGTCAGACACTTAACTGACTGAGCCACCCAGGCGCCCCTTCGTTGCTTATCAGATCATTAGCATTGCCTTGTAGTGTTTGCTTAATGGTTTTTCAATTGTCTGATTTTAAGTTGTCCTCAAGGTGATCATAACATTGAAAGTGGAAAGTAAATAGGTCTCATTTTGAAAGTTACTTAGGCCAACTAAGATGCTACTGTGGACTGTTCTGGCACGTTTATTTTCAGAAATTATATTTTAAAAATCTCTTAGGGTAAGTTGTTCAACCTAGCTGGCCACCTAAATGAAACACATGAATCTTTGTCTCAACGTGGCTGCTTTTTCAAACCCTGTTTTCTTATTCAGCATATTGTTTCATGTTGCCAGAACTTTGTGTTTTCCTATATTCTTAGATTTGGACCACAGTTAGACACAGTTGTTTGTTTTATGGTCTTCAGGACTTCATGGTCTTCTGCGTGTTCCAGAAACGCAGGTGTGTGCCAAGGTACCACTTAGAGCACTGGAAGAGCTCCCCGGCCACCTTGTGTGACTCAAACACACGTCGCTGTGTCATTGCGCTTACATTAAATGTACATGTTTGCTCATGCCGACAACGTTATATAAGTTCTTAGATGACTTTTTACTATTACCGAACACCTCTGCAAAACAATATTGTCTAAATTCAAAGCCTGATCAATGGAAGCAGACAGACCTAGATCGGAACTTTGGATATTATTCCCTATGAGCTCAGTGAACTTGGTCAGGTAGCTCAAAGTTTCTCAGCTGTCTCATCTGTGAAAAGGTGTTGATGACTCTCACAGGGCGTTTGTGAATTAAATGTGAGTGTGTGTGGAAAGCACCTGGCATTTGCAGGGGGAGGTCTTAGGAAATGGAAGTTTAATTATTAGCATACAGTCACTAATGTCCTTGATTTTATAATATCAATTTTATAATATCAATACCTCCTTATTTTACTACAGAACATTGTAGTTTACTTACCTTTTTCAAACTCAAGGTCTCGGTTGTGGCATTGCAAAACTATTAGTCAAAGAGGTATTATCTTCATTGCTCAGATAAATGAAATCAAATCTCATCAAGTAAGCTTTAAATTGTGGGTAAACCCTTGTGAAATTAGTAAAATGGCGCTCAAAGCCTGGCTTACTGAAGGACAGAATGTTTACTGATGGTTATAGTGAAAAGAAGCAATGATATGTGTAATATTGATATTGGCAGGTGATTAACGAACCTTAGCAACAGAGTTGAATATTTGCTAAGACTTGTTAAAGCAGGTTGAATTCATTGAATCACTCAAATGGCAAGTACCAAACCCATGTGCCAGGCACCAAATGGAGAGCAGAGAGCATGAGAATCTTAGCTCATGTAGCTTACATTCTAGAGGGGTAAACGGATGACATATGGATAAATGGTGTTTATACGAGTTATCACCACTCTAAAGAAAAGAAGCCTGGATAGCAAATGAACAAAGGGAAGAACTACTGTGGGATGGCACCGTTAAAGAACTTTTTGAAGATGGGGCATTTGAGCAGAGACCCAAGAAATAAACCAGAGAAGTGAAATTGTAGAAAAGGACACTTCCTGCTTAGGTTAGCTCCTAGGCAGGAGGAATAGTAGATGCTAAGAAGCTGAGGTGGGACTAAGCTGGACATCTTTGAGGGACAGGAGAAAAGGCCAGTCTGTCTGGAATAGAGCCCTGTTAGCTCAGGGTGGGGAGTTTGCTCTCTATGCAAAGTATGGTGGGAAACCGTTCCACCAGATCTCGGGGCACATTTAAAAATAGGACTCTGGCTCCTGTGTGGAAGGGGGGAGGAGGGTGGGTTAGGAAGTTACTGCAGTGTCCAGGTGAGGAGGGGCTGATGGGATGATCTGGGGTGGTAGCAGTGAAAAGACTGAGTAGTCTGACTCAGGATCTGTTCAGGTTGAGGGTAGAATGGATGGGATTTCCCGACCGACTGGATGTGGGGTTGAAAGACACGTGGAAATATTTGGGGAGTAGTTGCAAGGGAGGGTGCCGACCTACTTCTAATTCAGATCAATCACTCCTGGAGGGGTTCCCCGCCCTCCACAATATAAAGACAGTCCGTTTAGTCAATTCGAGCACATGCAAGGGATTCTAGGGAAACGAGATAGTCTTTGACTTCAAGGACCCAAAAGCAGGACTTTCTGAATGCTGAAGTTATTCTCTAAGAGAAGGAGAGAGTTTAAAGCCAACAGGGAGGATGTTCTGGCAGAGAAAGTATCCGTGGGGGAGGTACGGGTTGAGAAGGGAGAGGAACAGGTGGCAGACATGTGGCTTTTACGAACGTGTTCTCCTCTTGTCCATGGAGTGAAGCATGAAGTCCCTTGTCATCATCTTTGTCATGACCCGTTTGAATTGTGTGGCTTAAAATGATCATTTTTACATCCATGAACTTATTTTTATTCTGTGTACAAATTGGCAACGATAAACCTTAGAGGCGCAGGGCCTATGAAATACGCAAGAGGAAATTTACATAAATAATGTGTACTTCAGGAAACCAAAAGCTGAAGCCTATTTTCTAGATCACTGAAGTTCACAGTCTTAAAGCAAATCAAGATTTCCTGCTTAGACTTCAAACTATATTGTCTCAGCGGAAAGCGATACAGTCTAATCAGGAATAAAATGATCAAGTTTCTGCTTTTTACTCCGTGCACACGGAGACACAGTTTTGGGTTTCTGGCTGCTCATGTGTTGAGGCTGCTCTATTGCTCCCCCTGTAGGCCAGAGCGCTGTAGGTCATGGTCGCCCTGAGGTAGGATTTCAAGGGCAGAAAGGCATTACCAGCCATAACAATTTCAGGATACATGCTGTGGTCAGCGGGATCTTCCAGTCACCNGCTGTAGGTCATGGTCGCCCTGAGGTAGGATTTCAAGGGCAGAAAGGCATTACCAGCCATAACAGAATTTCAGGATACATGCTGTGGTCAGCGGGATCTTCCAGTCACGTGCTAGGCTCCCTGGCTCCTTCCGTGTGCCCTGTCTCAATGCCTGGAAGTCCCCGGGTCCAGATCTGTCTGTCTCCTGGAAGCACAGACCAAGGTAGACCTAGCGAACCTTGATGAGGAGCTCTGTTCTGACAACACGACTCCAGAGTGTTGACTCAGGGTTTATAGTGTGAGCAGTATAGGGGCGTTTCCTGTTTGTTGACCAGAACCCTAGACCTTGTCAGAGGTGGGAGGGAGTCTGTTGAGACATGAATGTTGCCAGTGAGGAAGGGAAGCAAGGTGGGAAAGGGGAGCGCAGGAAGGCACGGGCACAGACGCCTGAGCTGTGGGGGCAGCTTCTGTGTCCCTTTCCCTTGCCTCCCAAGGGAAGAAAGTAGGAGCTGCAGGTTTTACAGTGTGCGCAAAAAAGAACGGAGTTTGTTCAGGAGCCGCAAGTAGTCCAAGAAGTGTCAAGTTCAAGTGATGGCCAGAGCAGTTTCGATGTGAGGCTGAACCGGGGCGCCTGGGGGGCTCAGTCAGTGAAGCATCCGACTTCGGCTCAGGTCACAATCTCACGGTTTGTGGGTTCGAGCCCCACGTCAGGCTCTGCACTGACAGCTCAGAGCCTGGAGCCTATTTCAGATTCTGTCTCCCTCTCTGACCCTCCCCTGCTCNGAGTCTGTTGAGACATGAATGTTGCCAGTGAGGAAGGGAAGCAAGGTGGGAAAGGGGAGCGCAGGAAGGCACGGGCACAGACGCCTGAGCTGTGGGGGCAGCTTCCGTGTCCCTTTCCCTTGCCTCCCAAGGGAAGAAAGTAGGAGCTGCAGGTTTTACAGTGTGCGCAAAAAAGAACGGAGTTTGTTCAGGAGCCGCAAGTAGTCCAAGAAGTGTCAAGTTCAAGTGATGGCCAGAGCAGTTTCGATGTGAGGCTGAACCGGGGCGCCTGGGGGGCTCAGTCAGTGAAGCATCCGACTTCGGCTCAGGTCACAATCTCACGGTTTGTGGGTTCGAGCCCCACGTCAGGCTCTGCACTGACAGCTCATAGCCTGGAGCCTATTTCAGATTCTGTCTCCCTCTCTGACCCTCCCCTGCTCACGCTGCCTCTCTCTCTCAGAAATAAATAAAAATCATTAAAAAAAAAAAAGAGATGAGGCTGAACCAAGAGCTATTTGAATCTAAGCAACCCTTGGTATAGTCTAGGTAATGATTTTTAGGTAAAGCCTCTCTACCTAACAGAGATTTGAGGTAATACATATCCAGTCATGCCCTGCAAAGCTTTTGTACTTTATTTACATTTTTCTTAACAAATGTCTTTTAAAAAAATTTACTCTTTTTTTTTTTTTTGAGAGAGAGCAAGAGAGTGAGCATGAGCAGGGGAGTGGCAGAGAGAGAGAGAGGGAGAGAGAGAATCCCAAGCAAACACTGGGCTATCAGCAGGGAGCCCGACTCAGCGCTTGATCTTAAGACCGTGGGATCATGACTTGGGCAGAAATCAAGGGTCAGATGCTTAACTGAGCCACCCAGGTGCCCCTCTTAAGAAATTGTCTTAACAGAGTAGGTTCACATAACCTCATCCCTCTCTCTGCCAACGTGCTTCAGTGTTTGAAGCTACTATGAGTGATTTCCATGTGTGCAAGGGCTGGAGATCAAAATGGAATTATTTCCTTATTGAATGTGTACTTCCGATACTGGTTTTATTAAGTACTTGGAGGACTTTACTATTGGCTTATTTTTGCTATGCAGATCCTGTGGACTGTGTGTCTCTGGGGTACGGTATGGTCTTGTTTCCTTTACTCAGTCCTTTGTTGCTTGGCTGTCTCTTTGCAAGCGTTGTGTGTGTTTCAGTCTGTGGCGGGTACATCCGCCAACTCAGGGGAAAGCGGTTCAACCATTGCTGGGATTATTCAGATGAGACCAGAAACTGTGCTCTCTGTAAATGGGAGAATGCAAGCTGCAATGAAGGCACACTAGATATGGGGACCACGGATGCAGAGGGGGGTTGGGAGAAGGAGAGGCTGCTTTGGGGCAATGCCTCTGAAAGGTGAAGGTGGGGTGGGACTGAGCGAGGAAAGCCTTCTTGTAGCAGTGCTCATCTGTTGCCTGTGATGGAAGAGAGAGAAGCACCTGAGCTGGGCTGGGAGAGCCCTGGGCTGTGATGCCGGGCCTATGGGAACCTCTACAACTGGGCGTGGCAAGTCGCAGCCTGCGGGCCTGCCACCATCTTAAGAATGGCTTGGACTTAACTGCAGGATTTTAAGAGATACTCTGGTCTTAGTAACATCGCATTTATAGAACTTTCGGAGTGGCTGTTCCCCCGCCCCTACTTTATAAGGCCATTTTATCTCCTTGCATGGAGGTCCTTTTCAGAGGGCGTCCCTAAATCCTGTAGAGATGTGGTCTGTTGATTAGTTCCTCTTCCTTTCAACCCCCACATCTCCAGCTACAGGTGTGTAGAACTGAGTCAGATTGTCAGCAGAGTAAAAGGTAGTAAGAGGAAGGTCTGGAAGGGATGCAGGACTCCCTGGCCGGGGCCGCCCTTGCTGCTAGTGCACTGACAGAGGATTTGAAGAGTGGAGTGGGCCACAGAAACTTCGTGATGGTCCGGGATTGTATGTTGGACGTGACTGGGAACTTGGGACAATTCTGGCAGGTTTTTGTAACATGCAGCCCATTTCAGGAGTGTTTTCCGTAGACTGAGCTCTTGTCCAGGAGTAGCGTGCAGTGCTTCTATCATTTGGGCTTCAATTCCCTCATCTTCAGAGAATGACTGGTCGTAAGGGTATCTTACCACATAGACAATGTATTTCATTGCGTTAACTTTACAATTTCACAGTCCACTGTGAAAGTCCTTTTGCTCCAGGGGGAAGGAATTGCTTAAGTGATCAGAAATCCATAGGTAAAGGAAGAGCATCAGAAAATGTCCAGCCTCTGGTCTTTCCCCTCCCTGTCATCCAGTCAACGGCTAGACTTTTTCATTAATTCCTTTGATCTGCTTCTAAAATCCGCTGTTGTCCTTCTGGTGCCCAAGGCTCTCAAACTTGAAACCAGCGTCCGTTCCCTGGTGTGAACGCCTTCCCTGGTTTGTAGCTCTGTTGCACTATATCCGACGCTACATCTGTGTAATTATGTACATGTTTTCACCGCTAGGTCATCTGGCTTCTTACACCTTGTCTCTCAAAACGGTCCTTCCATTTCCTACTCTTTGCTCGGGTTTTCCAAGGCAGTGTTGCATAGGGAAGCAAAAGCTAGGGGCTTTTGTCGTTCTTGTGTGTCTGTGTGGGTGTGGAGGAGTAGAGCACAGTCCTAAGACATCTAGAAAGTGCACGAAAGCAGCTCACAGCACGCATTTGCCCATGGCTTTGTCTTGCTCCGTGGATGTCCTTCTCCATCTTTACCCTTTGGAGCTCTTTTTTTTTTTTTTTTAATTTTTATTTACTTCTAGGAGAGAGAGAGACAGCGTGAGCAGGGGAGGGTCAGAGAGAGAGGGAGACACAGACTCCGAAACAGGCTCCAGGCTCTGAGCTGGCAGTCAGCACAGAGCCCGACGCGAAGCTCGAACCCACGAACTGCAAGATCATGACCCAAGCGAAAGTCGGATGCTTAACCGACTAAGCCACCCAGGCGCCCCTAGAGCTCTTTATGTAGAGCTCAGTTGCTGGCTTTTCCCCCTCCCACAGATGCTGAGGCCTAGTAAGAGCAACAAAGCGCAATCTATACTTTTCCAATCGGAGACCTTTTCAATCAGAAAGACACACAGAGTAATTATGACCTGGAAAACGCACAGGCCGGACACTTGGGTATGGTTATGGAAGTTGTGTAAGACCGAGAAAAATGTTCCCTGGAGGAGTCCCCTGCTTGGCCGTGTCTGAGGGTCCTGTGAATACAGGAGGGGCCTCCACCCCAACCTGGGGATGTGTGCTGAGCAAAGACTTCTCAGAAGAGAATTGGCAGGCGAAGAACACCTGAAGAGGAAGAAAATGCAGGTGGAAGGAAACCTCTGACATCTTGCGCATTTAGTATTCCGCATGGTTTTGTTTCCTCACCGGATGACAAGCTCCCTGAAGGCAGGGAGGGGGTTTTTGACATTGACATTGTGCACATAGAATGTTCTGAACTTTGGATGGATGAATGATTTCCTGTCTGCCTCCATCTTTTTGCTCGGCTGCTTGACTTATGATTTCTTCTATATGTTCCTGCCGTTGGGGCACTTGAATCTCTAGGGACTTGGTTTTCCTGGGTTAAGCACCCATCCTGTAATCATCGCTACCACCACCATGTTGCCTGTGAGCCTGGCATTTGGGGGAGTTGTTTTTTTTAATTAATGTATAGATTCTGGGGCTCTACTTTTAGTTAAAGAAAAAAAAATTTACCCAGACCTAATAAGGATAAAAGACCATCAACAAATATTTGTCTATTTTTTAAAAAAATTTTTAACATTTATTCTTGAGAGAGAGAGAGAGAGAAAACGTGAGGGGGGAGGGGCAGAGAGAGAGGGAGACACAAAATTTAAAGCAGGCTCCAGGCTCTGAGCTGTCAGCACAGAACCTGATGCGGGGCTGTGAGATCGTGACCTGAGTTGAAGTCGGATGCTTAACCGTCTGAGCCACCCAGNAAGGATAAAAGACCATCAACAAATATTTGTCTATTTTTTAAAAAAATTTTTAACATTTATTCTTGAGAGAGAGAGAGAGAGAAAACGTGAGGGGGGAGGGGCAGAGAGAGAGGGAGACACAAAATTTAAAGCAGGCTCCAGGCTCTGAGCTGTCAGCACAGAACCTGATGCGGGGCTGTGAGATCGTGACCTGAGTCGGATGCTTAACCGTCTGAGCGTCCCTACAAATATTTGTCTATTTTTGGAAACTCCTTGAAGCCCCACCCCCAAATTATTTATAACGTAGGGCATAAAAATAACTCATAACGAATAAAATCCAACTTACAGATACAAAGCTGGTTGGGGAATTACCCCACTTTCTTTATCTCCAAAATGACCACGCTCCGGGGCACCTGGGTGGCTCAGTCAGTTGAGCGTCCGACTTCAGCTCAGGTCATGATCTCACGGTTCGTGGGTTCCAGCCCCGCGTCGGGCTCTGTGCTGACAGCTCCGAGCCTGGAGCCTGTTTCAGATTCTGTGTCTCCTTCTCTCTCTGACTCTCCCCTGCTCATGCTGTGTCTCCCTCTGAGAAATACATTAAAAAAACATTAAAAACAAACAAAATGAACATGTTCCTCGTGATTAGTTTGAGAATTATATGGGTTAACACATGTAGAATGCTTAGACCCGGCTCCACAAAAGATGGTTGTGCTTCTTACCGTAACTATGACCTCAGTGACATGGCAGAGACGGCTAACTGACTTGGCCACACGAGTCGCTGGAGGAAGCTGGGGCTTCACAGGCTCCATCTGCGTCTCGTCGGCATTGCTCCTCCTTTTTAAAGATTTTTCCGTATTTGGAACTTTCTCACTTCTGTGTCTGAGAAGAAACGTGATACGCAAAATGTCGCATCAACAAGAAAGTCAGGAGAAGCCATCACAACTGGGGAAGGATGTGTTGTGTCCGTGGACTTGCCGATAAAGTTGGCCTCCTGGTTGGCTCCTTCAAATCTGCTTGCGTGTAATTTTGAAGGTTACGTTAAGGTTGGTGACAGAAGTCAAGAGTGTTCGCTTCATATGACCAGTGGTGAGAAGCAAACGTGATGGGCGGATTTACACGTGAAACAGGATGATAGTTGGAGCAAATGAATGTGCCTTTCTCTTGTTCTTGAGATTTGACGTCTGTGCACTCAGTGCCTCCACTTCTCCGGGGAAAGTTTAGAAGATCCACCAAGAGAAATATCAAGGTGTCTTCACCTTATGCTTTTCAAAAATAGCAGTGATAGACAATCTAGCCTTGTTCATAAGATTTTATAGATTAACTTTTCTCTCCTTTAAAGGGTTTACAACAGACTTTAGAGGGCTTGACTCTCAGCATTTTCAACATTGAAGAAGAGCTGGGTTTGTAAAGGGCTGTTTGGATTCCAGGAGCAATGAGGCCCCGGACTGACACCGAAAGGCTTGCCTGTCTTTTTGATCTTTAGGAGGTAGAAGGCCAGAGGGTGGGGGGTGGGGAAGGGAAGAAATCAATCTGAAAAGAAACGTCTTCATTTGTGTCTCTCTGGGGAAAGTTTTTCCAGTCAAAGAGGGGAGATGTGTGACGTACATGAGGATAAAACTGAGGGGTAAGAAAAAGGTTCATTTTCCTGAATCGCCCACCTGTACTTTTCAGGGGGTCCGGGAGCAGGTGTGAAAGCCGCGGGGCCTTCCAGGGCTGCAGACAGACGGGTGATGATGTTGGACAGGTGGGCGGCTCTGAGACAAAATTCAGGGACTCTGGGCACCTTTGGGCAAGTGTTTTGTGTCCTCCGAATGCTCAGGACAGGCAAACTACAGCTTCAAGGAAGACTGCACCTCTCTTAGGATTAACCCTTCAAAGGCTGCCTTCATGCATATAGTGAATCAGTAGTAAGATTTTTTTTTTAAGGTTGGTGCCCTTAATTTGCACCTGGTTTCCTGGCCCCAGGAGTGATGAATATCTATCCCCTAGCAACAGGGAGTTGCAACAGAAGTCCCTGGGCTTGCATTTGAAGCCTCGGCCAATCCGGCCCATCGTACCGAAAAATCCTCTGAATTGAGCGTTGTGAAACCCAACATTTCTTTTTGGTTGTTTTCGCTTGTGGATATTAAAGCTATTTCCTTAAAAGCACATCTGTCGCCACTGAGGTTAACATTCATCATTTGTGAATTACTCAGTTATCTAAGGTGTAAAATGGGTTTCGAGGAACCGGAAGCCTGCTTGGCATTGCTGTTCTAGGTGGAAACAAGGCCTCAAATTACCGTGGCTCCGTTTCCAGCCCCGGTGCCGGAGCCAACTAGGCTGTACGTCAAGTGTCGCTGGCACGTGGCTCCTGCGCCATCATTCCTGGAACGCCTTGCTTTTGCTACACAGCCCAATCATACTGTCCTACTCATTTTTGTCCGCCTGGTTCAAATGCGTCCTCAGTGAAGTCACCCTGCCCTTTGGCCTTGGCAAGACGGGCAGCCATCCTTGTCCTGTGGATCGTCCTCGGGCTCTGTTTCCGTTGCTTCCACTAAAGCGCAAGCCTGTGCCTTGAACCGTGCGCTCCACCTGCCTAGCAAAATGCCGTAGGTCTAGGAAGGGCCCAACACCTGCTTGAAAAAACTCAATGTGCAACAGTACTGTCAGTCCTAAACAGCCCGGGGCCGGTTTCTTCCCTCCTCATTTTCTCCGTCCCTGACAAAGAGAAAAGAGAAGCCAATAAGTATCGGCAGTAAAAACCATCCCTTTTCTCTCTGTGTTTCTTTTTAAATTCCTGGGCAGAAATGGATCACAGATGCTGTATTTGGAGAGCTGCGGTTTGTGCGAAGTGGGGTCTAAAAAAGGCCTCCCAAAGGTGTCCGCCGCGGCTAGGATAGCCACATTTCGCATTTGTACCGCATTTTCATTCTGTCCGTTTGATTAAGAGCAGTAACAGCTCAAGGGCTTCCTGGCCACTGTCTGCTTTGTGTCATTGTGCTCTGAGGGATTATGAAACATCTCTGTAAATGTGGAGTGTGGAGGCCAGAGTTGAACTTGCCACCCTCGTGGGCAGGTGAGGGGTGTGTGTGTGTGTGTGTGTGCGCACACATGCACATACGCATGCACACACATGCCTCTTGTTACGAAGCTCTGTGACGAGAGTGCTGTTTTCCTGGAAAATTTTCTGGAGGCAAAGAGAACCATCTTCTATATACTTTTTAAGTGTTTACAAAATTAGGAGAAAAGACCCGATCTGCTCAACAAAAGGCTGAAGATGCTGTTTGCTATTATATGTCCTGTTTTGTTGTCACGGGAGATATTTAATATTTCCTTGAGGAGGGGGTTGTGATATTATCGGTTGTTATCCGGAAGGAACTTCGTGTGTATGAAGGGTCAGCAAACCGTGTCCTGTGGGCCAGATCTGGCGTGTGAGCGAGGAACGGTTTTTACATTTTTAAGAGTTTTGTGTTTAAAAAAGAGAGGTCATACGTAGCCCAAAGTCTGAAATACCGTCTGACTGTTTCCAGAAAGGCTGCCAGCCTTTGATTTATACCATCGATTTCTGTTTTGCGGCTGAAGAGACCAAAGCTAGATGGTGTCCTGACTTGCTGAAGCGCACAAAGGCAGTCTGTTCTAACGGAAGGAGCATTGGATTCAAGTTTCTGCAGATCTTGCTTCTAACCCTCTCTTGCGTTTGGCCTGATATCCTTCTGTGGTTGTTCATAACGTCTCCCTCTTGGTTCTGTCCTTCTAGAATTCACCGAGTGATGTCCGCAGGGAGCTCAGACTTCACAGGTTCAGGCCACAAGTTTTCTAGAAGATTGCCCTCCCTTCAGACAGGGATGCCTAGACCACTTGCACTTCTGACCAAATGGCTACATATTCAAGGGTTCCCATTACCCTTTCAGATTCAATAACACGCGAGAATAACGGAACCTAGAAAAGCACACTGTTCAGGATTACGGTTTTTATCATAAAGGGTGCAAATCAGGACCAGCCAAATGGAGAGCGACATATAGGGTAAGGTCTGGGGAGGGTCCCACATTTGAAGCTTCTGTGTCCGTAGGACATGTCACCTGAGCTTTGGTGTCCGTGGTGTTTATTGGGCTCTCATTGCATAGGCATAATTAATTGGAATGTTGGCCACATGATTAAATTCAGTCTCCAGACCCCCTCCTTGCCTGGAGTTGGGAGGTCAGAGGCCCACCTTCTAATCACGGGCTTGGGTTTTCTGGCATGGTCAACCTCCGTTCCAAAATGGTCCAGGGGCCCGCCAGGGTCACCTCATTAGCATAAAATGGGTATGGTCCTGGGGTCCCACCATGAATAGCAAAGCAAAGACCTTCATTGTCCCTGGGGTAGTTCCAAGGGGGTAGATGCTCCCCCGGGAAGCCCGGACAGAGACCAGCCGAATTCTTTATTCCACAACAGTGTCCAAGGTCTGGCTCACCACCGTAATAGGTTTCTGACTTAGGAAGACTAGAGTATGTCTTTCCCAAGAATTTCTACTGTGAGGAAGTGAAACTTTTTTGCCAGGGAAGTGGACTAGGTAGTCACCAGTGGCTTCTGGAATTCTGAGTTAGAGAAAAATACTGCAGTTCAGAGGGAAGGACTTTATTTCTGTGTTGCTTTAGGGAATGAAATGCTTAGTNGAGGTTCTTAACTCCCTGGACCTATTTAGTTCATGCTAAAATGTATAGTGTATAAAGAGTCATAAAATAATATGTGATTGCATAGATAGGAACGGATTTCAGAAACCCGTTAAGATGTTTCATTCTCTTTCCAGAATGATCTCCAGGGAATTAATTTGCGTAATGAGTAGACTCGAGGCATTGTCCGCACTTCTGTCTGCTCACCTGCCAGTGGGAGGTCTGGGGTTGTCCCTGCTTCCCAGCTAGTGACTTCACATCCTTGTTGCCGCAGATCTATCGTGTGAGTTACATGCGAAATTCGGGCCACTCAGCATAATGACAAGACCATAAGGTCACGAAGACAGCAAGTGGGAAGAGATTTGCAGGCAAGCTGGAGCTGCGGGTTGTGGCCGGGCGTCCGTGGCATGTGTACCAGAACGAGTCTGCTCTCCTCTGCCTCTTCCCTGGTCTTCACCCATCCTCGATGCCGAGCCTGTGTCTCTGTTTCTTAAAATTCTTTCCCTATCCTGGCAGAACCTCTGAAGGAGGAGGGGCTTCTTTATGTAGCCGGTCACCTTCCAGCCCTTTCTGGGTTTTATCCAAACCAATCAACCCAAGTGTTCCCATGAAAACATTGCTCTCTCAGATCCGGCTTCTCGGGATGTGGGTTATGGCATCTAATGGCACCTGGGCCAGAGGCATCTAAAATCTTGCTCCCCTCCCTCCCCCCCAGTGGTGATCTATACGTGAACAGGTATCTCTCCCTCCTCTTTAACCTTACTTGCTCATCTGTCTTGAAGGAGAAAAATAGGTTCTCTGTGCTCCCTGACAATACCGATTGGCATTTCTGGTTATTCAGAAGTGGGTCATGGAAACCAGAGATCCCAGTATAGCTAAGATCCAGGAAGGAAATTACCCAGAACCCGGAAAGTTGTTGGGACACTTTCTGTTGCTCTCCATGAAATGGTTTCATCTTTATTCCAAAAGAAACCCCCTACTTCCCTGCCCCCTCCATGGGTAGAAGAAGGCCATCCAGAGACCCAGAGTGTGTATGTTAATAGAACGGCCACTTGCGGGAACGCAAGACTCCTCTAATGGTCACACTCGGACCAAGTAACTATCCCCGGTGCAAAAAGCTGTGATGCATGGGGACGCCTGGGTGGCTCAGTTGGTTAAGCGTCCGACTCTTGGTTTCAGCTCGGGCCATAACCTCATGGTTCGTGAGTTCGAGCCCCCTGTCATTGGGGCTGATGGTACAGAGCCTCTGCTTGGGAATTTTCTTTCCCTTTCTCCCTGCCCCTTCCCGGCTTGCTCTCTCTCCCTTTCTCTCAATAGATAAATAAACATTAAAAAAAAAAAAAGCTGTGATGCATGCATACACCCTTTTATAGACCTGTCTGGGGCCCCCTGGCCTGCATGTGGGAAGGGAGAGGTTCAGCGTCTGGTTCGGCAGCTGGGTAGGCATCCTCAAAAGGGACCTGCTACATTTGCCCTTTATCTCTGTTTACAGACTGGCTGCTGTGTGCTGGGCATTATTCAGGATGACAGGGCTAGAACCACGAGCGAGACAAAGTCCCTGTCCTCACATCCTTGGCCGTCAGCTGTCTTGTTAGCATCTCCATTCTGTAGCAGGCATGCTGAGTGCCTGTCCATTTGCCTTCTCTTGTTTCTCTTTATTCTTTTTACTTTGGGTTCTTTCTCAACAGATATTTATTGAACTCCCACGGTCTGCTGACACTGTGCTTGTTGATATGGGGGAGTTGTAAGCATATCCTCTCATTTTGCACGGTGGTTAACTCAGGATTTTCAAAATGCATTAACTCAGGATTCATCTTATGAGTCTGAATTTGAAACCTTAGTCATTCTGAGCTTCGCCATCTATGGTATCGTGGTTTCTTCAGGCGATATATTTTCAACAGACGTGTGGTATTGGGAAAAGATCAATGTTTTTCTCCAAAGCAGGATTCAGTGAGGATGAGGCCACTGAGGTAGAAGAAAGTCATTGGCGTCTTGGGGGAGGGGGGGGGCCACTATAATGATTGCTCTCCGGAACAAAATTCCAGGGCTGGCCCTGATGCAGTGTAGAAAGGTGAGCTGGCCTCACGCATGGTGGATGCCTGGGAGACATTATTTCATGTCATTCTATCACTAATCGTATAAATTTTTGCACCCCAATATTCGTTATCCAACACTTCAATTCTTGTTTGGGAAAACGGTTTCCATTCTCATTTCTATCAGGAGTGGTTTTTGTCCCAACCTTCTCTTCTTCAAAGTCGAATCACCCAATGTTCTTTTCCTTTTTTTCTGGCCCACACATTCNTTTTTTTTTTTTTTTGGCCCATTTTCCATTGAAGTCTTGCTTTTTAACATCTTGCTTCTAGACTGGAGACTTAATTTCCTAGCTGACCTCCTTATCCACAGGTCCCCTCCTCTGTCCCTACTTGGGCCTCATAGTCAGCTGTACTTCTCCCCTGCTTAGAAACCGTCCGTGGCTTCAGAGGGCCTTCAGGATGAAGTTTAAAACTTCTTTGCCTGGCATTTAAGTCCTTCCCCCAAGTCNTTCCCCTGCCCCGCCCCCCCACCCCTTTGCACCCTCAGTGCTAGTTTTTGTTTGGTTTAATTGGCTTCTCATACATCTTGTCTACTTGGGTCTTTGCCTAACTTCCTCGTAGGTCCTACCCCCAAATGGCCTTGTCCCCCTCTTTCCTAATAGAAACCTTACCCAACTTTCATGCTTTTATATCTGTCCTCCAACTCGGTTCTCACCGGGTGCCCTCACGCCCAGAGAGGCTGCTGTCCCCTGAGCCTCCTTAGCACCTTCAAGCCCCGCCTTAGTCACTTGTCATAAACTGTGGTGTACTGGTAACCATGGGTATACCATAGCACCCGAAACTGGTTAACATTTTTGAGAGCGGGACCCAGATCATTTGGGTTTGTTGCTGTGGTTGTTCCAGCAGCATCTCACAGGTGATTCTCAACGGTGGCTGCCCACTCGTATCCCTTACGGCACATTAAAGCAGAGTTCAGCAAGTCGGAATCTGCGAGGGTCGGGCCCAGGATCTGGTTAATTGCGGGAGCTCCCTTGGGGATGGTCCTGTGCAGCCAGGGTCAAGAGCCACGGAGGGGACCGCTGTGACCCATATGAGTACATGGCGCTTGAGCTCTCTGTGCAAATCATTGCATCTCTTGCCTGGAGAATTCAGAGCGACCCTTTAGAAGACTTGAGTGAAAGTGACTTATTCGACTAGCAAATACGAGCGCCCGCTATGTGCAGGTACTCTCCTAGGCGCGGAGATCACCGTCCTGAACAAAACATGTCCCCGTTGTCCTGGAGCCTCTCCTCCTGGCCAGGGGAAGACAGATGATAAGTGCTGGAGGTGAACAAAGCAGGGTAAATGGGCAGAGAGAAAAAAAAAAGCAGTATTTTTACGTAGGGAATGTTTCTGAAACTAGCCTATCTGCCTTAAGCCAGCAAGTGCCAGCGTTCTGTGCCTGAAGTGTGGGAGCCGAGCTCTCGGGGCAGGCAGTCTTGAGGCAGGGCCTTTAGCTCTCGGCGGCCCCTTGTCCATAAGCACAGGGCAGAGAAGCCCCCCAGGAAGCCAGACGAACCCCGAGAGTGGAGGCTGGACGCAGGGAGCGAGCCTCTGAGGAGACGGGGTCCCCGTACTGGGGAACAGCTAAGGCGCTGCGAACAGGGACCCAGCTGTGAATACTCCTCAGGATAACACTTTCAAGACTTTTCTGTCAGTGAGTATTCGTTGCAGCTGTGAAGTAGATGTTTCCTGAAATGAGATGTCAGTTCCTTAAATGGCGTACCCCATTCAGGTCTTTGGTAGGGGGAAGGCATGGCAGATGAGGGTATAGGTGAGGAAAGGGAGAAGGCTTCCTCCGCAAGGCATCCCTCCCCGAAGGTCCATGCTTGAGGTGGGTGGCCCCTTGTCCTAAGGGGTACACCTGGTAGCTGGAGATGGGGTGTGTTCAGGTGTAGCGGTGTGAGTAATGGGTATATCATTATTCTCCTTGCTGCCGCCTGCCTACGTCAAGGTTATGGTGGGGGAGGGGGTGGCTCACACAGAGGCTCGACTATAGGACTGAAATCAACCTTTAAGCAGATAGACCGGCGTGTGTCGTAACCACAGAAACCTAACCGGCGCCATGCAGTGGAAGAGCACGCACCCCTGCGTGGACTGGGATCGCGAAAGCCGCCTCACGCAGGGTGCCAGGAGCATCGGGGGGGAAGCAGCTGGTGCATTCAGGATCCCGGGCCGAGCCGAGCCCGTCACCCCGAGCTCGGGCTGAGAACTTCCTTTGTAGGGCGCGGAGGTGTGCCTTCACCGTCCCTTTCTGCGGCCACTGGATGCAGGGCGCGTCCCCTTTGCCGGCATCTTTGCCCGAAACTCCATCCCAGCGGCCGAAAACACCGAGGTCCGGACGGCAGTCCCCGGGGCCCGGAGGGGGAGCCCAGCGGGGGGAGGGGAGGCCCCGGCCGGGGCCC